>NW_024756152.1:0-16058 GCF_018991925.1 Homarus americanus
GAGGGGTGAGATGTGAGGTGTGAGGGGTGAGGGGTGAGGTGTGAGGGGTGAGGTATGAGGGGTGAGATGTGAGGTGTGAGGTGTGAGTTGTGTGAGGGGTGAGGTTTAACGACCAAGAATAGAGAACACTTAAAAGGCGTTTCCAGTTCAGTATTGAGGATTGATATTGACGGAGGACGAGGGAAGTAAAAGAGAAGATAAAGGAGGGGAGGAGAGGGGAAGGGAGAAGAGGGGAAGGGAGCAGAGGCGAAGGGAGGGAAAGGAGAGGGGCGAGGGGGGGGAGGCAAGGGCGGGAAGGGGGGCATGGGAAAGTGAAGAGAGGTATGAAGGAAAGGGAAGAAAGAAGAGAGAGAGAGAGAGAGAGAGAGAGAGAGAGGGGTAGTTAGTAAAGAGAAGAACATATTTGCCACCTTTAACCCTCCCTTCCCTTCAACCCCCATCACCACCTTTCTACAATCAAATATTTATATCCTCACTCCAACGTATCTCTTACCATCCTCCTATCTTCACTCTATCCTACCTCTTCCCATCCTCCTATCCTCACTCCAACACACCTCTTCCCACCCTTCTATCCTCACTCTATCTCACCTCTTCCAATACTCCTATCCTCACCCTGACCCATTCCCACCGTCCCTCCTATCCTCACCCTACCCACCTCTCTCCTCCATCCCCTAACGTAACCAATTACACACTATCAACATTAACCTAACACATTAAATTAACGGGCTTAACAATAATAAGAATCAATAATTGTGACCAATCTTAATTTACGTTAGGTTAGGTTGAAACATAATAGGAGCGAGGCCTATTAAGATTGGAGCCTATTACTACCATGACTATTAGCACTGGGGCATATTAAGACTCGTTCCTATTAAGAACTAGGGCCCATTAGCACCGCCACTTATAAGGACCGGAGCATGAATAACTATCCTTTGTATATCATATATAGTACACCACTTTAGATATATGTAGATATGACATTTTGGAACACTGAACAGCTGGATTAGTTCCCCCTGTGAAGAAAGAAAACGATAGAGAGAGGCAGACAGAGAGACAGTGAGACAGAGACAGAGAGACAGATAGACAGACAGAGACAGAAAGAAAGTCAGAGAGAGTGACAGACAGAAAGAAAGCCAGAGAGAGTGACAGACAGACAGACAGACAGAGTGAGAGAGGGAAGCAGACAGACACACAGAGAGAGAGGGACAGGCAGACAGACAGAAAATGTATACAAACCAGAGTGGAGTGTGACCAATACATAAACCTGTCCCTTTACCCAGAGCCGCACAAAAACTGGACCAGCAGTGATAAGTAAAATATCAATGGTTATATTACACCGCGCGAGCTACACTTAAAGCTTTACTTAAGACCTGACAAGGAGAACACCTCGTTTTAAAAATTCATAAAGGCAGACAGACAGACAGATAAATAGAAAGACATGTGAATATATAAGAAAGTTCGTAATACAAGTCTGGCGATAGTGTGTCGCCCTGTTTATGACTCCTGCTTGCAAAAATATAAACAACCCTTCCCTCCCCTTTCCCTCCCCTGGTTGGTATACTGATCCCCTCCCACTCACCCGCCCCTTCCCCACCTCTCCCCTCCCCTGGTTGGTACACTGATCCCCTCTCCCTCACCCTCCCACTCACCCGCCCCTTCCCCACCTCCCCTCCCTGGTTGGTACACTGATCCCCTTCCCTCTCTCCTCCCTTCCATCACCCTCCCCTCCCCCTCTCCCTTCCCCATCTCCCCCTCCCCTAGTTAGTACACTGCCTTCCCTCTTCCAGCTACCTCGTCACCGGGAACCTAACCTGGCCATCTTACGTCGAGTTCTTAAGTTACCGTAAGAATCAGTATCACGGGAGTTGTTTCATTCGGTCTAACATTCTATAATTGAGTAATAATTATACCTAAACATTCACATTTCATCCCGGATTAACGATGGATTAAAAGAATGTCAATTTATACGGTGACGATCTTGGTGCTGTGGCGAGGTATTAGTTTACAGAGATAAGAAGGATGGTTTTATCTTGTGGGGTGTGGAGGATGAGGTTGTAGGTGCTCCTGAAGGGGGTTTATGAGTGGTGGATGTGGTTGTAGGTGCTCCTGTAGGGGGTTATGAGTGGTGGATGTGGCTCTAAGTACTCCTGGAGGGGGGTGGGGGGGGTGGTATGAAGACTTCCTTGGGCGTTAGGTTGTCAGTGGACGGCTCCTCACCAAAGCTGTAACGTTACAAATTGGTGACTTGTCTTGTATGCGCAACTGTACAACCCGAAGCAACATTAAGAGGAATCTAAAAAAATAAATAAAAAAATATCATCAAACACTGTAACCACACGAACGTTTAGGGCAGCACCAATAAGAGATACGCATAGTGATTATCGTTAAAACTAAACATTATAGATACTGTTTTATAATAACAGAATATACAAATAATTTCAGTAGGGTACGAGGCGTGGGCAGAGAAGGTTGATGAGGGTGTTGGTCATCAAGGAGTCTCGTAACAGAGTGGACTATCTCTTGCTCGTACTGTAGTGGGCTATCTCTCGCTCTTACTGTAGCGGGCTATCTCTCGCTCTTACTGTAGCGGGCTATCTCTCGCTCGTACTGTTGTGGACTATCTCTCGCTCGTACTGTAGTGGGCTATTTCTCACTCGTACTGCAGTGGGCTCTCTCTCGCTCGTACTGTAGTGGGCTATCTCTCGCTCTTACTGTAGCGGGCTATCTCTCGCTCGTACTGTTGTGGACTATCTCTCGCTCGTACTGTAGTGGGCTATTTCTCGCTCGTACTGCAGTGGGCTCTCTCTCGCTCGTACTGTAGTGGGCTATCTCTCGCTCGTACTGTAGTGGGCTATCTCTCGCTCGTACTGTAGTGGGCTATCTCTCGCTCGTACTGCAGTGGGCTATCTCTCGCTCGTACTGTAGTGGGCTATCTCTCGCTCGTACTGTAGTGGGCTATCATTCGCTCGTACTGCAGTGGGCTATCTCTCGTTCGTACTGTAGTGGGCTATCTCTCGCTCGTACTGCAGTGGGCTATCTCTCGCTCGTACTGTAGTGGGCTATCGTTCGCTCGTACTGCAGTGGGCTATCTCTCGTTCGTACTGTAGTGGGCTATCTCTCGCTCGTACTGTAGTGGGCTATCTCTCGTTCGTACTGTAGTGGGCTATCTCTCGCTCGTACTGTAGTGGGCTATCTCTCGCTCGTACTGTAGTGGGCTATCTCTCGCTCGTACTGTAGTGGGCTATCTCTCGCTCGTACTGTAGTGGGCTATCTCTCGCTCGTACTGTAGTGGGCTATCTCTCGCTCGTACTGTAGTGGGCTATCTCTCGCTCGTACTGGAGTGGGCTATCTCTCGCTCCTGGAGTGGGCTATCTCTCGCTCGTACTGGAGTGGGCTCTCTCTCCCCGCTCCACTTATCATCCGAGCGAGGTCGTTTGTGACGAGATATTCGGGTTTTTTGGTCATATATGTCTGAACTTCCCCCAAGGTGTGTGTGTGTGTGTGTATTCCTGAGGGAGGTTGGCTGTGTCCTCCTGCTGTAGGTGTACGTCGTTTAGTGAGAGGTCCTTCTTCTTGAACCTGTTTTAAGAACCTTCCTTGATGCTTGAATTCCGTTCTGGTATGAGGAAGATAACTTTTTTATTTTTAATGGGAGAGGAAGAGAGGAGGAAGGGGAGAGCAGGTAGAAGGAAGCGTGGGAGAAGTGGGGAAGGGGAGAGTGGGTAAAGGAAGAGGGATGGGTAGGGGGAAGGGAAAGGAGAGGGAGAAGGAAGGGGGAAAGGTTTATATGCACGTTCTTCGCGTTTATTGTTAGTTTTTATTATTCGTGTGTATGAAATTTATTTATCGTATTATCTTGTGTGTACTTTTAAAAAAATCATAAATCTATCACACACACACACACATACACACACACACACACACACACACACACACACACACACAAGGACTAAACAGTTGCAGTTGTTTACGCTCTCACAGAAAGACACGGAGGCTTGGACCTGTAAACATGATGGATCAAATAAATATAAAATATGTTTATAAAGACACTCAGCAGTAAATAAAGAATCACGTGAAGATTAGACATCCCAGTAAATATAACCTTGTGATTAAACGCCTTACATGACGAGTCCTCAGTTCGAATAATAACCAGTTGAAAGAAATTATCCTCTATAATTATGTAATGTATATCTATAGTAACGTATCATTATGAAAATATGTATGTATAATGTATGTGTGTGTGTGTGTGTGTGTGGTCAAGCAAGAGTCTGTAATCAATTATTGCTAATCCTTCACCTTAGACCTGACCCCAAACTTACCTATCCATCTCCCAGTCACACACACACAAGGTCGGCTGGTCAACCTCCATGTACTTATGCCAAAATTTTATGACTTAAGAGGAAGTTTAAATAACGTAAGTAAATAATGACTCTTAATATCACGACTTATTTATGTTGTTGTTGTTGTTGTTGTTGTTGTTGTTGTTGGTGTTGTAGGTGGTGGTGGAGGTGGTAATGGTGGTGTTGTTGGTGTTGTTGTGTTGGTGTTATATTGTATATACATAACATATATCTTTGGTCATATATAGAAGCTAACTCAGGGACAAAATATATTTATTTCTTTTGGTGTTGTTGTTTTTTTCCCGCCAGTTACAGTAGGTTAGGATAAGTTAGGTTAGGTTATGACAGTAGGTTAGGATAGGTTAGGTTAGGTTATGACAGTAGGTTAGGATAGGTTAGGTTAGGTTATGACAGTAGGTTAGGATAGGTTAGGTTAGCATTAGGGGTTGCTAATCTTCCAGTAATATAATCTCCAGGTGAACCATATCGGGTCCTCCATAACAAGACGAGAAAGTGACAGACACACTAACATGCACAATGACAACACAACAGACTCATGGGGGGGGGGGGACCATCTTACCCTCACAAACCCAACACCAATAAAGTGAAGACCCTCATCAAGAGCTTTTAAGACCCTTCACAAGTATTTGGCGTATAAGTGAATAAGTATCTTTCAGGTGACCAACTTTCACCTGTTGTCATTGCCAGTCAATCATTTACGTCAACTGAAGGTCAACAGAAGCATAAAAGGACATTTAATAAAGGTGACGGATATATAAGTTGACAGAAAGATTATCTCCCTTATCGTCCTTAGTTGAAGAGAATTATCTTGCCTTGAAGAGATAGAGTGCGTCATGGATTATAATGGTCGTGGCGAGGGTAATGACCAGTGACTAATTTAGTTTTTTTTATTATAAATTATCAAAAAATTATCACCACTATACCATACACCACTACAACGCTGTATTTTCTTTTTTATTCATATTACCGAAAGTTTTTTTTTTTACAACGGCTCATTAGAGTTATTTCAGCATTTTTATTACATTATGTAATTAAAAATGGTAAGTTAAGTTGACACTCTCTTGTATGATTATGTATATATATATATATACTTTTTTTTAACCACCCTAATATATATATATATATATATATATATATATATATATATATATATATATATATATATATATATATATATATATATATATATATATATATATTAGGGTGGTTAAAAAAAAGTAAAGTTCTTTATATTTTTTAGTGCTCAATGTTTATTTGCGTCCTTTACATGAAAAAACATTTCAGGTGAAATTATAGGTAATTACAGCTTCATTTAGGGTATGCACAAGTGGCCCGAAAATTCTACTTCTCTAATGTTTTCTCCCTCTATAAAATATTTCTTGTTCCTGACATCAGATATATATGGGCAAATTGTTTTTTCCAGTGCTCATTGCTCAAACATCCACTAGATGAAAACACTTTTTAGGTTAAATTGTTCTCAAATCAATGAATATTTTGGGTATGCACACGTCAACCAAAATTCCTGCCCAAGAGTATAAAGCTTTGGTATTAGTCAAATTCCCTCAATTGTCAGAGGAAAATAAATACCAACAAATAAATGAAAAAAATAAATCACTTGTTACAAATCTTCTTAATTACACAATTGTCCAGTTTGTACATGCCATTACTCAAACTGGACAATTTGGTAATTAAGAAGATTTGTAACCAGGTGAGAAGGTTGGGTCACCTTACCCTCTGACCTGACTACCGACCGTTGCGGTGCTATTTAAAGATTAGTAGGGTCATTACCTAATACCTGACCATTGTGGACCTGATCTCACCCTCCTCTGTATATATATACACCTTGTTTTGTACTTCTCCTTAGTCTGTACTCACCCCTGAAGATGTGAATTACACGAAAGCGCTTGGGAACTTCGTGTTTTCTTCCTCCATTGTGGTTATCAGCATATATATATATATATATATATATATATATATATATATATATATATATATATATATATATATATATATATATATATATATATATATATATATATATATATATATATATTTCATTAACCCAATAAAGTACGCGAACTTCTACATACAATCAACACCTCAACCCTTAAGTAGCTATTGGAATTTAATGAAATATATATGGATCCTCGTGTTTCGAAGCCGGATTTGGTAAAACGTTACTCTGACCACCTACGTGATACTGGTGGTCCCCATTAGAGGTTCACGGCGCCATAAGCTCGTTGAACAGGCTTTGTGTGAAATATAACAAAGTCTAGGACAGCTTTTGTATCCTGGTGGTCCAGCGGTTAGCGTTCCCCGGTCACAGTCATAGGCTTGTGGGCCGTGGGTTCGAATCCTGGCGGGTTGAGGTGTTGATTGTATATATATATATATATATATATATATATGTGTGTGTGTTATGTGTGGTAGTGATGTAAACAACCTTATTTTATTTACGTATTTATATGTTTCCTCGTTTATAGTGAGTTTAAATGTGTTGATTATCATATTACAGGTGTTGTGTTGTGTTGTGTTGTGTTCAATCTATTATATTTTCATATATTCACTGTTAAGTAAATTATATCTAGTTACTTACTGTATAATCAGTAAAATCTTTAAAACAATAATCACACAATAGCATATTAATATTAACAAAGAATTATTTAGTTCATCAAAAACTCTCATATAAATTACTTTATGCTTCATCTATATACTTCACATATATATATATCAAGTATAATTGCTTATTCATTATATCAAATGACAATTAACTAACAAAAATTAATGACCTTACCATCTCCTGAGGTATTTCTAACACATAGGAAAAATTCTCCAGAGACAGACGTTACACCTCTGTCCTGTAAGAACTTATATCAAGAAATGGCTATTTTAATCCATCTGCTCCTATCTCTATCTTGTGTTCGTTTCTCTGTGTGTCTATGTCCCTGGCACGAAGTGTCCCCAGCAGACACACACACACACACACACACACATGTACATTAATATTCTCCTTAAACCACCAGCTGACTCCCTGACGGCTCACCGGTTCAGGTCACCTTAATTACGTGTTTTATGCGATAATTGGTATCTCGTCGCACCTGTCTCATAACAAAGTCTTGAGGGGTTGTTGTGATGGTTGGTACGAAGTGTAATCTTAATGTAATTGTCCTATTTCTTAGCACAGTTATAATAATTTCACGAGGTGGAACGTAACACCGGGGTATGTATGTTATACTAGTGAGTGTATTCATGTTATACTTGAGAATGTTATCATGTTATACTTGAGAATGTTATCATGTTATACTTGAGAATGTTATCACGTTATACTTGAGAATGTTATCATGTTATACTTGAGAATGTTATCACGTTATACTTGAGAATGTTATCACGTTATACTTGAGAATGTTATCATGTTATACTTGAGAATGTTATCACGTTATACTTGAGAATGTTATCATGTTATACTTGAGAATGTTATCACGTTATACTTGAGAATGTTATCATGTTATACTTGAGAATGTTATCATGTTATACTTGAGAATGTTATCATGTTATACTTGAGAATGTTATCACGTTATACTTGAGAATATTATCACGTTATACTTGAGAATGTTATCATGTTATACTTGAGAATGTTATCATGTTATACTTGAGAATGTTATCATGTTATACTTGAGAATGTTATCATGTTATACTTGAGAATGTTATCATGTTATACTTGAGAGTGTTATCATGTTATACTTGAGAATGTTATCATGTTATACTTGAGAATGTTATCACGTTATACAGGGAATGTCTCCATAATACTCAAGATTATTTCGCATAAGCTTTCAAAAAGTAAATTATACTTTTCACTTTTCTCAAAATTTCCTTCGTTTTATCTATATTATTTTCTATATTTACATCTAGACATTTTGGGGATTCGAACCTCTATTGGCAGGTTTCGATCTCTTGTGCCATAACACCATCGACTCATCACTAACAAACTTATATAATTATTCCTGATGTGTTCCTCCTCCTTCCCCGCCTCCTCCCCCACCTCCACCTCTAACTTCTCCTCCTCCCTCCTCCCCCACCTCCACCTCTAACTTCTCCTCCTCCCTCTCCACCTCCTTCTTCTCCCCACTTCCTCCTCCCCCACCTCCTCTTCTTCCTTCTCCTCCCCCTCCTCCTTCCTCTCCACCTCTTCCTCCTCCCCCCTTCCCCTGTCTTTCGCTTCCCTCCTCCCCCACCTCATCCTCCCCCCTCCTCCTCTTCCGCCTCCTCTTCAGCCCCACTCCTCCTCTACCTCCTCCTCCTCCCTCGTCCTCCTCCCTCCCCCTCCTTCCTCCTCACTCATACCTGACAAATTGACTCTCACTTTTATAACCCAATAATGGTTGTCAATAAAGACTAACAGTGTCATCATATACACCAACTTTTATATTATTTTTTGATGTGTGTTTATTATATTTAGTGTTGTTGTTGTTGAGGTGTATTTGTAAATAATTATATAGTGGTGAGAGTTTGAGTGTGTGTTACGTAAGTGAGCTCTCTCTCTCTCTCTCTCTCTCTCTCTCTCTCTCTCTCTCTGTTTAATGGGTGTTGTCTACTGTGTGAGTTGACTTCAGTGTACGTGCTTCAAGAGCTTAGTCAGTTTTTAAAGGAGAGAAAGACAACGTAACAACAGCAGCAGGCGAGCTCTTGTGACTGGTGAATCTCCTTCTTCTGTCTCTCCTGAAGTGTGCTGTGTGTATGTGGCAGACCTTGACCCACATACTGACATGGACAATGCTCTTGACATTTGTTTTGTATGGTTACAGAAGACTTAAAAAAACAAAACAAAAAAACATTCGAAACTTTTTACAGGATCCCTTAAAAAAACGTAAGACTGTCATTGATATATTGTATGTGTACTTAAGTAATATAAGTATTATAGATCTTGTTAAAAAAAATCTTAGCTTACGTATTTTAGTAATGTTTCATATAATGTATTCTGTATTATTGATTTATGGTTACAGATTATCCAACATTATTTTATATATGTAATTGTACTACACTACTTATTAATGCATATTGTATTTGTAATAATCACTAAAAATCTATCGTCTCTACGTCAGCATATTTCCTATAAAAAAATAAGAAAAAATCTTTCGACAATATTTAATTCTTTATATACACAAGAAAATGAGTGGACAGCACAGCAGATATAAATCATACAAGACTCGTTTATGAAGAGCTTGACCAGCCACCAGCCTTAGTGCCAGCGTACACAGTGGTGGCTCCAGCTCTCAGCCTCTCTGTGTCGGGGTGATGATCTTAATTACGTTGGAGAAGCCCAAATCTTGAAGCATTGAAAAGAAGTTTGCTTGTGATTAACAAATATGTGTAGGATGATGACATGAAGCAAGACAAACAAGACGATGAAGAAGAAGAAGAGGAGGGTGATGATGATGGTGGTGGTGGTGATAAATAAGAGAAGAAAGTGGAGGAAAAGAACGAGGAGGAGGAGAGGGAGGGAAGGAGGAAGGAGGAGGAAAAGAGGATAAGGATGAAAAGGCGATAAAGGAAAAAGAGAAGAGGAGACGAAAAGGAAGAAAAGGAAAAGGAGGAAGCGGAAGAATAGGAAGAGTGAATGGAAAGGGAGGAGGATCAGGAGGAGGAGGAGGAGGAGAAAAAGAGAAGACACTGCCACCACCACCATCACTGACAACATGAGACCCTGCTGACCGCACTGCCACCACCACCATCACTGACAACATGAGACCCTGCTGACCACACTGCCACCACCATCATCACTGACAACATGAGACCCTGCTGACCACACTGCCACCACCATCATCACTGACAACATGAGACCCTGCTGACTAATTGCCACCACCATCATCACCGACAACATGAGACCTCTGCTGACCACACTGCCACCACCACCATCACTGACAACACGAGACCCTTGCCTTGACCACACTAAGCAATTTCACCATCATCACTGACAACATGAGACCCTGCTGACCACACTGCCACCACCACCATCACTGACAACATGAGACCCTGCTGACCACACTGCCACCACCACCATCACTAACAACATGAGACCCTGCTGACCACACTGCCACCACCACCATCACTGACAACATGAGACCCCTGCTGACCACACTGCCATCACCACCATCACTGACAACACATGAGAACCCTGCTGACCACACTGCCACCACCACCATCACTGACACCATGCGAGACCCTGCTGACCACACTGCCACCACCACCACTGACAACATGAGACCCCTGCTGACCACACTGCCACCACTCACCATCACTGACAACATGAGACCTGGGTTGACCACACTGCCACCACCACCATCACTGACAACATGAGATCCTGCTGACCGCACTGACAACATGAGACCCTGCTGACCACACTGCCACCACCACCATCACTGACAACATGAGACCCTGCTGACCACACTGCCACCACCACCATCACTGACAACATGAGACCCTGCTGATCACACTGCCACCACCACCATCACTGACAACATGAGATCCTGCTGACCGCACTGCCACCACCACCATCACTGACAACATGAGACCCTGCTGACCACACTGCCACCACCACCATCACTGACAACATGAGACCCTGCCTGACCGCACTGGCAAAGGAGACCCTGCTGACCACACCAAGCACCACCACCATCACTGACAACATGAGACCCTGCTGACCACACTGCCATCACCACCATCACTGACAACATGAGACCCTGCCTGACCCGCCACTGCTACCACTACCATCATCGACAACATGAGACCCCGCCTGACCACACTGCCACCACCACCATCACTGACAACATGAGACCCTGCTGACCGCACTGCCACCACCACCATCACTGACAACATGAGACCCTGCCTGACCACACTGCCACCACCACCATCACTGACAACATGAGACCCTGCTGACCGCACTGCCACCACCACCATCACTGACAACATGAGACCCTGCTGACCGCACTGCCACCACCACCATCACTGACAACATGAGACCCTGCTGACCACACTGCCACCACCACCATCACTGACACCATGAGACCCTGCTGGACCACACTGCCACCACCACCATCACTGACAACATGAGACCCCTGCTGACCACACTGCCACCACCACCATCACTGACAACACATGAGACCCTGCTGACCACACTGCCACCACCACCATCACTGACAACATGAGACCCTGCTGACCACACTGCCACCACCACCATCACTGACAACATGAGACCCTGCTGACCACACTGCCACCACCACCATCACTGACAACATGAGACCCTGCTGACCACACCATCACTGACAACATGAGACCTGCTGACCACACAACATCACTGACAACATGAGACCCTGCTGACCACACTGCCACCACCACCATCACTGACAACATGAGACCCTGCTGACCACGCCACCACCACCATCACTGATACAACATGAGACCCTGCTGACCACACTGCCATCACCACCATCACTGATAACATGAGACCCGCTGACCACACCGCCACCACCACCATCACTGACAACATGAGACCCTGCCTGACCACACTGCCACCACCACCATCACTGACAACATGAGATCCTGCTTGACCACACCGCCACCACCATCACCACTCGACAACATGAGACCCTGACCACACTGCCACCACCATCATCACTGACAACATGAGACCCTGCTGACCGCACTGACAACATGAGACCCCTGCTGACCACACTGCCACCACCATCATCACTGACAACATGAGACCCTGCTGACCGCACTGACAACATGAGACCCTGCTGACCACACTGCCACCACCACCATCACTGACAACATGAGACCCTGCCTGACCGCACTGCCACCACCACCATCACTGACAACATGAGACCCTGACCACACTGCCACCACCACCATCACTGACAACATGAGACCCTGCTGACCACACTGCCACCACCATCATCACTGACAACATGAGACCCTGCTGACCACACTGCCACCACCATCATCACTGACAACATGAGACCCTGCTGACCGCACTGACAACATGAGACCCTGCTGACCACACTGCCACCACCACCATCACTGACAACATGAGACCCTGCCTGACCGCACTGCCACCACCACCATCACTGACAACATGAGACCCTGCTGACCACACTGCCACCACCACCATCACTGACAACATGAGACCCTGCCTGACCGCACCATCGCTGACAGCACCAGTTCCTCACATAGACGTCAGATGATCTGTGCTTTCACCTGTCACCTGTCAGACTGCTAATTGCTTTTGTTTACAAGCGTGGCTGAGACAACGACTCACCTGATACGACTTAAACCAATTTGCGTATGAATAATGTTTCTGATCTTCGGGTTCATGCTTCGGATATCTGAGTTGACGCTTCGAGTCCCTGGTTCCTATTTCGGATCTTTGGGTTCGTGTTTCGGATTTCTGGCTCCATACTTTGAATCCCTGGATGGATATTTCGGATTTCATGTTTCGGATCCTTGTGTTGGTGTGTGGTTCAAGATGAAGATACGATTGAATCAATGATTACTACTGTGATTCAACAACTAAGGTCATTAAGCGCATAACAAAGTTGGTAATTACACCAGTCTAAAAAAAAAGAGATGAGAGAGAGAAGTGTCTGGCTAAACTAAAGGAAGATAAAGCAAAGATGCATCATCATCATCATCATCATCATCATCAAGGCTGGCTAAGGTGTTATCCGAACAGAAGCAGCAGCCCAGAAGTTACGCTGCAACCTGATTGAGATGTCGGCTGTCCTCTCTGCTTAGGTCTGCTTTGCTTTACCTCGGAGGAACGAAATCTTCGGCCCCAAGGCCGACAATGGTCGCATATGTTGACTATGAGGCAAAAGTCACTGAATGACGCATAGATCTGCGGCTTAACTACTGTAACTCAGCTAGAGTCGCTACTTTTGTATTAGAATATTTAATAGTAAGGTAATAAAATGGTAGCAAAGATGTGCCTATTGGAGGAGGCTGGGCGCCACATTGAAAAAGTAGTAGTAGTAGTGTAGTAGTTCACATATAAGCCTTTACAACTTGCTTACATCACAAGAGAAATCTTTTTAAAACCGACGGTAGAATTTTGAACAATCGGGAAGGAAGATAAATTAAACAAGAGGACCAACTCGCGATGACGTGTAAGATGGCCATTCGTATTCTGGGTGACAGAACGAAAGCACAGCGTACATGGTCAGACCCTCCGTTGTTGTGTGGCTCGGGAGGTCAGCTGGGCAGGGGGGAGGAAGAGGACATGGTAGGGGAAGGGCAGGAGGGGGAGGAGAGAAAAGAAGGGGAGGAAGAGGGGAGAGGAGGGGGGAAGAAGGCAGAGGGAGTAAGAGGAGGGAAGGAGGGATGAAGGGGGCAGGGTTAGAGGAGGAGGGAAGGAATATTAAGGCAGGTGGATAGGAGGAGGCGAGAAGGTCTAAGAGGTAAGGAGGGAAGGGGGAGAGAAGAGGGAGGAAGAGGGCAGGGGGAGGAGGAAGGAAAGGTGGGGAAGAGAGAGCAAGGGGTAGGAGGGAATGGAAAGGAAGAACACGGGGGGGGGAGAAGGGGAGGCGGAAAGGGGGGAGAGAGAAGGAGGAGGAGAGAAGGGGGAGAGAGACGCAGGGAATTAGTAAGCAGTGTATATAGTAGTAGTAAGGGGGTCGTTAGTGGTCGTACGTAACTTTTTTTTCCAGTATGACAAGTGTGGTGTACTTAATGAGGAGGTTGAAGAGTGACTCTTAAGGAAGGAATTAAGATGATATGTAATAATGAATGTGTGTTGGTATACGAGAATAAATTGTTGGGTATTAGTATTAGGAAAGTCTTTCATCAAGCTTAAGACCAGAGACAAACAGACGGAAGGACGAACAGACGGACGGAGAGACGGACAGTCACAAAACATTATCACACGATCATTTAGCTGGACTTTCTGGCCTTCTCCTAAACAGAAGTCAAAACTCCAGAATCGAACCCCCGTACCTGTATTACATTCCCCTGTTAGCCAACATCCCACACCCGTCTCCACCCAACCGCCAGTTAGAATCAATTCACAACCAAGTCTATAAATGATTGTTGTCATCACTCCCTGGACCACTGTCATTGTTTAAGACGAAAATTGTACACTATCTGCCTAGATAAGACGAAGAGGGAGGGAGGGAGGTGTGCTGGGGGATGGGAGAGGAGGGGTGCTGGGGGGTGGGAGGAGGGTGCTGGGGTGGGAGGGAGGGGTGCTTAGGGGTGGAGGAAAGGAGGGGTGCTGGTGGGATGGGAGAGAGGAGGGGTGCTGGGGGATGGGAGGAGGGATGCTGGGGGTGGGAGGGAGGGGTGCTGGGGGATGGGAGGGAGGGAGGGGTGCTTAGGGTGGAGGAAAGGAGGGGTGCTGCGGGATGGGAGGGGGAGGGAGGGGTTCTGAGGGGGTGCTGAGGAATGGGAGGTGTGAAAGGGAGGGGGTGTAGTGGGAAGGGTAGGAGAGAGGGGGATGCGGTGAGAGGGGTTGGAAGCATGGAAGGGGTTTGCGTTGGGGGGAAGAGAGAGAGAGATGAAGGGAGGAACCTGCGGCGGGTATAGTAAAGAGGGAAAAAAGAGGATTAGTAAATAAAAACTATTAGTGAAACGATTAGAGGAACAGAAAGAGGAAGAAAAACACGGAATAAAGAAACAAAGCAGACGAAAAGACAGGAAGAGGAAGGAACACAAAAACGACAAGGAGAGAGAGAGAGAGAGAGAGAGAGAGAGAGAGAGAATTACCCATATGAAAAAAAAGGTAAAAAATAAGAGAAAAAGAAGATTGAGGCAAAATTCATAAGAAAAAAGGCTAAATCAAATCAGTATGTGTGTGTAATAAAAGACAATAATCACGTATTTCTTCGTAATATTCGAGATGTGAAAAATGAGAATGATATGTCGTGGCGGTGAACCTCAGCTGCAAGACACAAGCAGATATACGTCGGGCATTACAAAGGCAAGTGAAAGTTTTCTTAACACAGCAGCTCATAAGTCTGGACTCTAATGCCCTGTACTCGTTGTGCATTAAAGCACATTTCACATAATACTCATTGCTTGGTTTTTTTATTTTAAGTTACATCTGTTGTTGTTGTTTTGTACTTGTTTGTAATGCATTAAAGAGCATGTGATATTATAGTCATTACTTACTACATATTAACTTACATACTTAATGCTCTGTACTTGATCTGACTTAAAGTACATGTAACACTGTTTATTCCCTGTGCTTGTGATGCATTAACTTTATTATGGTTTTCTTAATGTTCTCTACTTGTAATGCATTTAAATTTACGTAATATTTTTTATCTTCGTTCTCTTTGTGTGTGTGTGTGTTATTCTGCATATTTCTTCTTAGTTTATACTGAGACAGACAGACGGTAACTACCACCCGAGATCCCTCGTCTGAGAATTGCTGTTCGACACCACAACTGCATCCAGCCCATACGAGCACGGACTGATCGCTGTGAGAACAGTCCAGTCCCAACCATTGTAAAAATTATCAATAACTTGTAATCAACCAGTGTATTCACTCCCAGTCAATCTTACTTTTTGCACTGTTACTATGTAGAAATGCCCTGTAGTTTGAGCTTCTCCCCACCTAGTTATTATACATCATATTTGTATCACTTACTGTATGTTACTTGTATGTTATTTGTCAATCAAGAGACCCATTCCCCAATTATGTAA
>NW_024756153.1:0-6276 GCF_018991925.1 Homarus americanus
GCCTTTATATACTACATGGGGATTTAATACCTTTCGTCAGGGACTTTGTTAACAGTCAGGACTTTATTTATATTCGATGAGGACTTTTGTATAGTCATTGAACTTTGTTATATTCGATGATGGGACTTTGTTATACTCGATCATTGGACTTTGTTATACTCGATCAGGGGCCTTTGTTATACTCGATTAGGGGACTTTGTTATACTCGACCAGGGGTCCTTGTTATATTCGATCAGAGGCCTTTGTTATACATGATGAGGGGGCTTTGTTATACTCGACCAGGGGCCTTTGTTATATTTGATGAGGGGGCTTTGTTATACTCGATCAGGGGGCTTTGTTATACTCGATCAGGAAACTTTGTTATACTCGATTAGGGGCCTTTGTTATACTCGTTCAGGCACCTTTGTAATATTCGATGAGAGGCCTTTGTTATACTCGACCAGGGGACTTTGTTATACTCGATGAGGGGCATTTTGTTAAACTCGATCAGAGGCCTTTGTTATACTCGATCAGGGGACTTTGTTATTCTCGATCAGGGGACTTTGTTACATTCGATTAGGGCAGTCTGTTATACTCGAGGAGGGGACTCTGTTATACTCGATCAGGGGACTTTGTTATACTCGATCAGGTGCCTTTGTTATACTCGATCAGGGGACTTTGTTGTACTCGAAAAGTGGCCTTTGTTATACTCTTTTAGAGGCCTTTGTTATACTCGAACAGGGGCCTTTGTTAAACTCGATCACAGGCCGTTGTTATTCTCGATTAGAGGACTTTGTTAAACTCGATGAGGAGACTTTGTTATACTCGATCAGGGGACTTTGTTATATTCGATGAAGGGACTTTGTTATACTCGATCATGGGACTTTGTTATACTCGTTCAGGGGCCTTTGTTATACTCGATTAGGGGACTTTGTTATACTCGACCAGGGGTCTTTGTTATACTCGATCAGGGGCCTTTGTTATACTTGATGAGGGGCTTTGTTATACTCGATCAGGGCCTTTGTTATACTACTTGATGAGGGGCTTTGTTATACTCGATCAGGGGACTTTGTTATTACAAACCAGGGGACTTTGTTATACTCGATCAGGGGCCTTTGTTATACTCGTTCAGAGGGGTCTTTGTTATACCGATCAGGGACTTTGTTTATACTTTCGATAAGGGACTTTATTTATACACTATGAGGGGGCTTTGTTATACTCGATGAGGGGACTTTGTTATACTCAGCAGGGGACTTTGTTATACTCGATCAGGGGCCTTTGTTATACTTGATGAGGGCTTTGTTATACTCGATCAGGGGACTTTGTTATTCTCGATCAGAGGACTTTTGTTATACTCGATCAGGGGAACTTTGTTAAAGCTTTCGATCAGGGGACTTTGTTATATTCGATGAGTGGACTTTGTTATACTCGATCATGGGACTTTCTTATACTCGATCAGGGGCCTTTGTTATAGTCGATCCGGGGACTTTATTTTCCTCGACCAGGGGAGTTTGTTATACTCGATCAGAGGACTTTGTTATACTCGATCAGGGGACTTTGTTATACTCGGTGAGGGGACTTTGTTATACTCGATCAGGGGACTTTGTTAACCTCGATCAGAGGCCTTTGTTATACTCGATCAGGGGACTTTGTTATACTCGATCATGGGACTTTGTTATACTCGATGAGGGTCCTTTGTTATACTCGATGAGGGGACTTGTTTATATGAGGAGGGCTTTACTGTTATACTCGTTCGGGACTTTTGTTTTACTCGGTCAGGGGCTTTTGTTATCTCGTTAAGTGGACTTTGTTGTATTCGATGAGTGGCGTTTGTTATACTCTTTTTGAGGACTTTGTTATACTCCGAACATGGGCCTTTGTTAAAATGATCATGGGTACTTCTTTTTCTCTGATTAGGGGACTTGTTATAATCGTTAGGAAGCTTTGTTATACTCGTCAGGGAGTTTGTTACTCGTCATTGGACTTTGTTATATTCGATGAGGGACTTTGTTATACTCGATCATGGTCTTTGTTATTCTCGATCGGGGACTTTGTTTATTAATCGATCAGGGATGCTCGGTATACTCGATCAGGGGACTTTGTTATACTTGATCAGGGGTTTGTTATACTCGATCAGGGGACACTTTGTTATTCTCGATCGGGGGAATTTGTTATACTCGTCAGGGACTTTTGTTGTACTCGATCAGGGGACTTTGTTATTTATAATCCGGGGACTTTTTTATACTCGTTCAGGGGCCTTTGTTATTTTCGATAAGGGGCTGTGCTACTCGACCATGGACTTTTTTTATACTCGATGAGGGCCTTTTGTTAAGCTCGATCAGGGCCTTTGTTTTACTTTCGATCGGGGACTTTGTTATACTCGATCAGGGGTCTTTTGTTTTATTCGATTAGGGAGTTTATTTATAGTCAGTAGGACTTTGTTATAATTCGATTAGGGGGACTTTGTTATACTCGATCATGGGACTTTGTTATACTCGATGAGGGGCTTTGTTGTATCTCGATGAGGGGATTCTGTTATAGTTCATGGGACTTTTGTTATGTACTCGATGAGGGCCTTTTGTTATTCTCGATTAGGGGACTTTTGTTATACTCGATGAGGGGACTTTGTTATACTGATCAGGGGACATTGTTTTTCGATGAGGACTTTGTTATACTTATGAGGGGTGTTTGTTATACTCGATCAGGGGGCTTTGTTGTACTCGATTAGGGGTTTTGTTATACTCGATCAGGTGTCTTTGTTTTACTCGATTAGGAACTTTGTTATACTTGATAGGGAGCTTTTATATCGTTCAGGGGCCTTTGTTGATATTTGATGAGGGACTTTGTTTATTCGATCAGGGGACTTTGTTTCTTGATCAAGGGACTTTGTTTTCGATCAGGGGACTTTGTTATATTAGATGAGGGACTTTTGTTATACTGGTCATTGGACTTTGTTATTCTTTCGATCAGGGGCCTTTGTTATACTCGATTAGGGGCTTTGTTATACTCGATCAGGGCTTTGTTTATTTCGTCAGGGCTTTGTTGATTATGGGGACTTTGTTATACTGATCATGGGCTTTTTTGCCTTTGATGAGGGGCTGTTTACTCGATGAGGGACTTTGTTATTCTCGATTGGGGGACTTTGTTGTTTGCTGATCAGGGGTTTTGTTATGTTTGATGAGGGACTTTTTTTTTACTCGATTAGGGGCGCTGTTATACTTGTTCAGGGAACTTTGTTATATTCGATAGGGGACTTTGTTGTTCTCGATCAGGGGACTTTGTTATATTCGATCATGGGCTTTGTTTACTCGATCAGGGAGCTTTGTTATGCTCGATCGGGTGCATTTGGTATAATCGTTCAGGGGGACTTTGTTATGTTCGATCAGGGGACTTTGTTGCTTATCAGGGGGCTTTGTTATACTTTCGGAAGGGGCTTTTGTGCGAATGTAGGGGCTGTTATACCAATCAGGGACTTTATTTATATACTTTCGATAAGGGGCTTTGTTATACTTTCGATCAGGGGACTTTGTTATATTCTATGAGGGGCTTTGTTTTGCTCGATGAGGGGCTTTGTTATACTTGAGTCCAGAGTGCTTTGTTATCTCGATCGGAGGGGCTTTGTTATTCTTGATCATGGGGCTGTTGTATTCGTAGAGGCTTTGTATATGATCTAGGGGAACTTTGTTATACTCGATCGGGGGCCTTTGTTATAATCGTTCAGGCGCGCTGTTATATTTCGATCAGGTGACTATATGACCAGGGACTTTGTTATATCGATCGAGGGGCTTTTGTTGTACTGATGAGGGCCTTTGTTATACTCTTTTAGGGGACTTTGTTGTATACTCGTCAGGGCCTTTGGTATACTCGATCAAGAGGTATTTGTTTTCTCGATTTGAACTTTGTTATATTCGGTAGGGGACTTTGTTATATTCGATGAGGGAGTTTGTTATACTCGAGTCAGGACTTTGTTACTGAAGAGGGCGTTGTATAATCGTGAGGGACTTTGTTATACTTCGATTAAGGGACTTTGTTATACTCGATCAGGGGTCTTTGTTGTATTCGATAGGGGACTTTGTTATACTTGTTTAGGGCTTTGTTATTCTCGATCAGGGGCCTTTGTTTATAGTCTAGGGCTTTGTGCTCGATCAGGGGACTTTGTTATTCTCGATCGGGGACTTTGTTATACTCTGATCAGAGGGACTTTATTATACTTGTTCTCTGGATTTTGTTATACTCTGATGGGGTTTTTGTTTATATTCGTTGGGGGCTTTGTTATACTTGATCGAGGGAATTTGTTATACTCGATCTGGGACTTTTGTTATATGCTCGTTCAGGGGTCTTTGTTTTACTCGATGAGGGGCTTTTGTTAAATGATAAGGGGCTTTGTTATTTTCTCGATCAGGGGCTTTGTTATACTGATCAGGATCTTTGTTGTACTCGATCAGGGCCTTTGTTATATGTGTTTCAGGCGTCTTTGTTGTGTTGATCAGGGGACTTTGTATACTCGATTAGGGGACTTTGTTTTACTCGATTAGGGTATTTGTTATACTCGATCAGGGACTTTGTTATACTCGATCGGGGACTTTGTTATACTCGATCAGGGGTGCTGTTTTACTCGTCAGGGGACTTTGTTATAATCTATTAGGGGGACTTTATTTATATTCGTTTAGAGACTTTGTTGTTATGATCAGTTAGGACTTTGTTATACTCGATTAGGGGATTTGTTGTATATGATGGGGATTTTGTTTATACTTGATGGGGCTTTGTTATACTCGATGAGGGGCATTTGTTATACTCGATGGGGGACTTTGTTATACTCGATCAGGGGACTTTGTTATACTCGATCAGGGGCTTTGTTATACTCGTTCAGGGGATGACTTTGTTATATTCGATGAGGGGACTTTGTTATACTCGAACAGGGGAGTTTGTTATACTCGATCAGGGGACTTTGTTATTCGTTAGGGCTTTGTTATACTCGTTAGGGAGTCTTTTTTTATACTCGATCAGGGGACTTTGTTATATACTTGATCAGGGGCCTTTGTTATACTCGTTCAGGGCCTTTGTTATATATTCGATCAGGGCCTTTGTTGTTATCGAACAGGGGACTTTGTTTATGCTCGATCAGGGCTTTGTTATACTCGATCAGGGGGCTTTGTTATACTCGATCAGGGGACTTTGTTATACTCGATCAGGACTTTGTTATATTCGTTCAGGGGACTTTGTTTATACTCGATCAGGGGACTTTGTTATATTCGATGAGGACTACATTCTGCTCGATCATGGGACTTTTGTTGTTATACTCGATGAGGGCTGTATACTCGATGAGGACTCCTGTTGTCTCCCGATCAAGTGGCTGGTAGCCAACTCAGTCAGAGGACTTTGTTATATTCGATGAGGGACTTTTGTTTTATACTCGTTCATGGGACTTTGTTATACTCGATGAGGGCCTTTGTTATATGATGAAGGACTTTCTTATACTCTAGTCCAGAGACTTTGGTACCGATGAGGTGACTTTGTTATACTCGTCATAGATTAACTTTCTTATACTCGATCAGTGGCGCTGTTATACTCGATCGGGGAGGACTTTGTTTTCCTCGACCAGGGGAGTTTATTTATACTCGATCAGGGACTTTGTTATACTCGATCAGGGACTTTGTTATACTCGGTGAGGGGACTTTGTTATACTCGATCAGGAGGACTTTGTTAACCTCTATTAGAGGCGCTATGCTGATCAGGACTTTGTTATACTCGATCATGGGACTTTGTTATACTCGATGAGGGCCTTTATTTATATACTCGATGAGGGGCTTTTGTTCTACACTATCTAGGGGACTTTTGTTATACTCGTCAGGGTGACTTTGTTATATTCGATAAGGACTTTGGCTATACTCGATCATGGGACTTGTATATACTCGATCAGAGACGCTGTTATACTCGATTACAGGTACTTTGTTTATACTCGATCGAGGAGCTTTGTATACTCGATCGAGGGGACTTTGTTATAACTGATGAGGACTTTGTATACTCGATCATGGACACTGTTTTTACACTCGATGAGGGCCTTTGTTATACTCGATGAGGACTTTGTTCTACTCGATCAGGGGACTTTTGTTATACTCGTCAGGGGACTTTGTTTATATTGATAGGGGACTTTGTTATACTCAAATCGTGAACTTTGTTATATACTCGATCAGGGGCCTTTTGTTATGCTAGGTGGGGCCTTTGTTGTACTCTGATCAGGAACTTTGTGCCGCGATGAGAGGACTTTCTTATACTCGATCAGGGGACTTTCTTATA
>NW_024756154.1:0-11129 GCF_018991925.1 Homarus americanus
GGGTTATGTGAGGCAACCAGGGTGTGTGAAGGCATCCGGGTGTGTGAGGACCACCGGGTGTGTGTGGGCCACCGGGTGTGTGAGGGCCACAGGGCATGTGAGGGCCAACGGGTGTGTGAGGGCCACAGGGCATGTGAGGGCCAACGGGTGTGTGAGGGCCACAGGGTATGTGCGGGCCACGGGGTATGCGAGGAACACAGGGTGTGTGAGGGCCACAGAGTGTGAGGCTACTGGGTGTGTGAGGAACACCGGGTATATAAAGGCCACCGGGTATGTGAGGGCCAACGGGTGTGTGAGGGCCACAGGGTATGTGCGGGCCACGGGGTATGTCAGGAACACAGGGTGTGTGAGGGCCACAGAGTGTGAGGGCTACTGGGTGTGTGAGGAACACCGGGTATCTCAGGTATGCTGAGGCCAACAGGTGTGTGAGAGGCCACAGGGTGTGTGCAGGGCCACACAGGGTATGTCAGGAACCTGGGGTATGTGAGGATTGCCGGGTGTGTGTGTGTGTGTGTGAGGGTGACAGGGTGTGTGTGTGTTTGTGTGTGTGTAAGGGTCACAGGGTGTGTGTGGTGGCACAGGGTGTGTGAGGGCCATAGGGTGTGTGAGGGCCACAGGGTGTGTGAGGAACCAGAAGATATGCGGGGCCACAGGGTGTATGAGGAACCAGAAGATATGCGGGGCCACAGTACGTGTAAGGGCCATAGGGTGTCTAAGGGCCAGGTCCAGAGGGTATGAGAGGCCAACAGGGTGCGTGAGGGCTACAGGGTATGTAAGGGCCACAGGGTGTGTGAAGGCCACAGGGTGTGTGAAGGCCACAGGGTGTGTGAGGGCCACAGGGTGTGCTAAGGTCACAGGGTGTGTGAGGGCCACAGGGTGTGCTAAGGTCACAGGGTGTGTGAGGGCCACTGGTTGTGAGAGGGCTAGAGGATATGTGAGGGCTACAGGGTGTGTGAGGGCCATAGGGTATGTTAGGCCCACAGGGTGTGTGAGGGCCACAGGGTATGTGAGGGCCACAGGATATGTGTGGGCCACAGGTTGTGCCAAGGTCACAGGGTGATTGAGGGCCAGAGGGTGTGTGAAGATCACAGAGTGTGCCAAGGTCACAGAGAGATTGAGGGCCAGAGGGTGTGTGAAGGTCACAGGGTGTGTGAGGGTCACAGGGTGTGTGAGGGTCACAGGGTGTGTGAGGGCCACAGGTTGTGAGAGGGCTAGAGGATATGTGAGGGCTACAGGGTGTGTGAGGGCCATAGGGTATGTTAGGCCCACAGGGTGTGTGAGGGCCACAGGGTATGTGAGGGCCACATGGTATGTGTGGGCCACAGGTTGTGCCAAGGTCACAGGGTGTGTGAGGGTCACAGGGTGTGTGAGGGTCACAGGGTGTGAGTGGGCCACAATGTGTGCCAAGGTCACAGAGAGATTGAGGGCCAGAGGGTGTGTGAAGGTCACAGGGTGTGTGAGGGTCACAGGGTGTGTGAAGGACACAGGGTGTGTGAGGGTCACAGGGCGTGTGAAGGTCACAGGGTGCGTGAAGGACACAGGGTGTGAGAGGGTCATAGGGTGTGTGAGGGCCACAGGGTGTGTGAGGGCCACAGGGTGTGTGAGGGCCACAGGGTGTGTTAGGACTACAGAGCATGTGAGGGCCATGGGGTGTACGAGGGCCACAGGATATGTGGGGCCATATCGTTTGTAAGGACCAGAGGGTGTGTGGGAGCCAGAGGGTGTGTGGGGGTCAGAGGGTGTAACGGCCACTATTCGCCCGGATCAAGGTATGTGGCGTTTACAAATGGGTCACACCTCACCAGTACACTCAGGCTTAAGCCACAGTCACCTCCAGCTTATGTAAACCGGTACTAACCCCAGACGTCTTTTATTATATACAAACTTGCAAAATACAATGTATTCATGAATGCCTCATCACCAAGGACCCTCTCGTGTGTTCAAATACTGAAATTGAAATTGTAATATTTTATAGACAATAAAACTATTACATCAAAAGGACTGTGCAGTATACTACTCCCACCCTCACCTATGCCATCCCCTTCTGGGGTTACAAAAAGTTATAAATGTTATAACAACACATTAATTATTTTACACCAATAAAATAGTTCATTTTGACATGAACACTGTACTACATTAAAAGAATAGATAATTTAATCTTATACAAAGTTAAAGGTCATCATAACCTTGGAGCAAAATTTTTATACAATGAAAAAATAATAATTCTTCCATAATTTTCAGTAATATTTGTATCCCAATCATAGTCTCATTATAACAGTATCAACAGATGGTAAGTTTGTCCCGTAAGTTACATTGGTGTTTTGTAACACATACAAATAATGCTGAAAACTCTCGCTACATATGGCAATCACTTCTCTTTCAAATACCGAGAGAGGAACTTAATGGTTTGTGTGGTAATGTTGACGCTGTGTCGGCCACCTCTTAAGAGACCCTAGGCTGATTGATTGTGGTAATTACATCCCTGGCGACGCAACAGCGTAGGTTATATTTCGCCGAATTAAATTTAATGTTTAAAAGACTAAAATAAAATATTGCAAGTTAAAAACATAATAAATAAAATAGAACTTTCATAAAAACCATTTAAACGTTAATAAATAACACTCAAAGCTTGTGTCGAAGGCCGGCTTCCTCCACATAGGACAGGACTAGGCTGCTCACTACTTATCAGTTATCACAACAAATATTTTTTCGAAAGTTCGTTATTCGAGAAGTTCATTTTCCTTAATGATCTGAAGTGTCTATGATTTTCGAATCAATGACCATCCGAAACTTTTTCAAACAAATTGAATCATTCGATGAAAGAACTTTCGAACAAAGATAACTAATGTTGGAAATTTATCACAACCAAGAATGATGATCTCACAATTTTTCTCAAAGCAGAAGATATGAAGCTAACGTATGGTAACGAAACATACCGTGATGATCTTTGGGAAATTTGGGTAAAGTTAGGTTAGTTTTGGTCGCTTCGTATCACCAATAAATGATTGGTTTTGGACTCTTTGGAGTTCAGTCGTGGTAATATTTGTAACATTACTTTCCCTAACACGAGATATTACTCAGTACCGCGCGACACCCTGGGGCGGTGCACGGACGCTCACCGCTCTCTGTGACTTTATTAATTGTATTGGTAATTTAATGCAGTGCGTTATATGATGAATTTCCACGCTGTGATCACACACAGAAGACCTCCTGGGAAAAAGTTGGATACATATGGTGAAGTGTTTACTAAGTGTCTTAACGGTGAAGGAAAGTGGCAGGACACCGGGTGCACAACGCCTTCTTGAGGAGTCAGGTAAGACGCTGTTCTTGTCGGCGTGTGTTGTGGTTTAAAGGAACAATAAAAAATCTTTAATGGGAAAAAATTCCTCAACTTGGTGTTAAGGCTGGAACACACTCGTTAAATCTTAGCCTTTTCGTTTTCCTTTGTTCATGTTGAGAGTGAAAACTGGGTGTTCCGCTCGGACCGCCATCTTGGACCGCCAAGTTCGCGTTCCTCCTCCCTGTTGATTTTTTTCTATTATCGTTTCGGTCATTCAGCGAATTTTAGTATTTTAAGTTATTAACGTTAGGTTGGTTTAAGGTAGTTATAAACTACTGAAACATTTAGATCTCGCTATTCTGAGCATTTTGATTCCCATAAATACATGGCGAAAATAGATAATAGCGAAACAATTGAATTTAATTGATTTTAAGTAGTTTTCAGTCTTCGTCTCTGAAATGATGTTATAAGAACATAAGAAAATAAGGAGTCTGCAATAGGCCGGTTAGCCTGTGCATGGCAGCTCTTGTCGAGAGTTACTACCACTCTCTATCATCCATGAATCTATCTAGCCTTCTTTTAAATCTTTCCAGCATTCCAGCACTTGCTACAAAGTTGCTAAGCTTGTTCCACTAGTCTACCACCCTATTTGTGAACCAGTTCCTTCCTATCTCCCTCCTAAACTTATCCAACTTAAATCCGTTGCTACGAGTACTATCCTGCTCAGATATTATAAGAACTTTATCGATATTTCTTTTATTGATTCCTTTTACCCACTTAAATACTTCTATCATATCTCCCTGCACTCATCGTCTTTCTAGGGAATGCAAGTTTGGTTTCTTTAATCTATCTTGATATGGAAGGTTTCTAATTCCCGGAATCACTTTCGTCATTCTTCGCTGCACTGACTCCAATGAATTGATATCTATTCTATAATAAGGGCACCAGAACTGAACAACATAATCGAGGTGCGGCGTGACTAACGCAAGATATAGCTGCAATATGACCTCTGCACTCTTATTACTTACACTTCTAGATATAACACCTAACATAATGCTACCACACTAGATGCATTACACCGCCCTGTGTGCACATGTACATATCATCATCACTGCATGTAATGCCATAAATCATCACTATACATAACCCCATCCATCATCACTACCTATAATACCATCTATCATCACTATACTTAACACCGTCCATCATCACTATACATAACACCACCAATCATCACTATATTTAACACCATCCATCATCACTATACTTAACACCACCCATCATCACTACCTATAACTTTCCACCATCATCCCCTTATACTTAACACCATGCATCAACACTTTATACTTAACTTTCATCATCATCCTTTACATATAACTTTCACCCATCATCACTATACTTAACACCATGCATCAACACTATACTTAACACCATCCATCATCACTACATATAACACCATCCATCATCACTACTTAACACCACCCATCATCACTATGTAACACTACCCATCATCACTACTTAAACTATCATCTACATATAACACGACCCTTCATCACTACGCATAACACCATCATCATCACTACATATAACACCATCCATCATCACTATGTAACACACCAGCCATCATCACCTATGTAACACTACCATCATCACTATACTTAAACTATCATCACTACATATAACACGACCACCATCACTACATATAACACCATCCATCATCACTACATATAATACCATCCATCAACACTACATAACACCACCATCATCACTATATATAACATCATCCATCATCACTACATATAACACCATCCATCATCACTACATATAACACCATCATCATCACTACATATAACACCATCCATCATCACTACATATAACACCACCCATCATCACTACATATAACAACATCCATCATCACTACATATAACATCATCCATCATCACTATGTATAACCCCATCCATCATCACTACATATAACACCATCCATCATCACTACATGTAACATCATCCATCATCACTACATATAACACCATCCATCATCACTACATATAACACCATCCATCATCACTACATATAACACCACCCACCATCACTACATATAACAACATCCATCATCATCACTACATAACATCATCCATCACTACATATAACACCTCCATCATCACTACATATAACACCATCCATCATCACTATATAACACCATCCCCATCATCACTACATAACACAATCATCATCACTACATATAACACCACCCATCATCATCACTACATATAACATCATCCATCATCACTACATATAACACCATCCATCATCACTACATATAATACCATCCATCAACACTACATATAACACCATCCATCATCACTACATATAACATCATCCATCATCACTACATATAACACCATCCATCATCACTACATATAACACCATCCATCATCACTACATATAAGACCACCCATCATCACTACATGTAGCAACATCCATCATCACTACATATGACATCATCCATCATCACTACATATAACCCATCCATCATCACTACATATAACACCACCCATCATCACTACATATAACAACATCCATCATCATTACTACATATAACATCATCCATCTCCACTACATATAACACCATCCATCTCTCCATATAACACCATCCATCATCACTACATATAACACCATCCATCATCACTACATATAACACCATTCATCATCACTACATACAACACCACCTGTCATCACTACATATACCATCCATCATCACTACATGTAACACCATCCATCATCACTACATATAACATCATCCATCATCACGACATGTAACACCATCCATCATCACTACATATAACACCATCCATCATCACTACATATAACAACATCTATCATCACTATAATCAACACTACCCATCATCACTACACTTAAACTGTCATCACTACAGTAATAAACTGAGCTTAAGTTATTACTAATTTGAGAAGTTCCAACCTTCATTAATTATATTTACAGTGTGAATGGTGAAATTTTGAATTGACCTCAGTGGTGGTGCTGTATGTCTGGGTCAGTATTAATGAAATGACGCCCCATAAAGTACAACAGATAACACAGTCTGTGGTATCTGTTGTACTTTATGGGGCCCGGGACCACACGCCACGCTTATGATATTGTATAATACAAATACGATTTGAATATTTTTATTGTTACAATACACTTTTTGTGTTATGAGAGAGGTGTGTGGCCGAAACGCCTCTCGTAGCGTTGAGGCAGCACACCTCTCTCGTAGCGTTGCGGCCGCACACCTCTCTCGTAGCGTTGAGGCCGCACATCTCTCTCGTAGCGTTGCTGCCGCACACCTCTCTCTTAGCGTTGCGGCCGCGCACCTCTCTCGTAGCGTTGAGGCCGCACACCTCTCTCGTAGTGCTGAGGCAGCACACCTCTCTCGGTGCGTTGAGGCCGCACACCTCTCTCGGTGCGTTGAGGCCGCACACCTCTTTAGTAGCTGAGCGGCCGCACACCTCTCTTGCAGCGGAGCGGCCGCACACCTCTCTCGTAGCGTTGCAGCCGCACACCTCTCTCGTAGCGTTGCGGCCGCACACCTCTCTCAGCCAGCGTTGCGGCCGCACCTCTCGTAGCGTTGAGCCTTTTACCTCTCTCATGTAGCGTTGAGCCTTTACCTCTCAGCTGGCGTTGTGGCGCACACCTCTCTCGTAAGCGTTGTGGCCGCACACACCTCTCTCGTAGCGTTGCAGCCGCACACCTCTCGTAGCGGTGAGCCTTTACCCTCTCTCATAGCGTTGCAGCCGCACACCTCTCTCGGTGCGTTGAGGCCGCACACCTCTCTCATAGCGTTGCAGCCGCACACCTATCTCGGTGCGTTGAGGCCGCACACCTCTCTCGGTGCGTTGAGGCCGCACACCTCTCTCGGTGCGTTGAGGCCGCACACCTCTCTCGTAGCATTGAGGACGCACACCTCTCTAGTAGAGGAGCGGCCGCACACCTCTCTTGTAGCGTTGAGGCCACACACCTCTCTCGTAGCGTTGAGGCAGCACACCTCTCTCAGTGCGTTGAGGCCGCACACCTCTTTTAGTTGCTGGCGGCCACGCACGCATCTCAGTAGCAGGCGGCACCACACACTCCTCTCTCGTAGCGGAGCGGCCACACACCTCTCTCGTAGCATTGAGGCGGCACACCTCTCTTGCAGCGGAGCATCCGCACTCCTCTCTCGTAGCGGAGCGGCCGCACACCTCTCTAGTAGCGGAGCGGCCGCACACTTCTCTCGTAGCGGAGCGGCCGCACACCTCTAGTAGCGGACGCACACCTCTAGTAGCGGATGCACACCTCTCTCGTAGCGGAGCGGCGCACACCTCTCTCATAGTGTTGCGGCCGCACACCTCTCACGTAGCGTTGCGGCCGCACACCACTCTCTTAGCTTGTTCCACTTGTCTACCACCCTATGTGTGAACCAGTTCCTTCCTATCTCCCTCCTAAACTTATCCAACTTAAATCCGTTGCTACGAGTCCTATCCTGCTCGGATATTATAAGAACTTTATCTATATCTCATTTATTGATTCCTTTCACCCACTTAAATGCTTCTATCATATCTCCCCGCACTCTTCATCTTTCTAGGGAATGCAAGGTTAGTTTCTTTAACCTATCTTGATATGGAAGGTTTCTAAGTCCCGGAATCATTTTTGTCATTCTTCGCTGCACCGACTCCAGTGAATTGATATCCATTCTATATAATAAGGGCACCAGAACTGAACCCCATAATCGAGGTGCGGCCTGACTAGCGCAAGATATAGTTGCAATAAGACCTCTGCACTCATTACTTACACTTCTAGATATAAAACCTAATACTCTGTTTGCCTTATTTTGAACCTTAACATACTGTTTTCTAGGCCGTAGGTCCGGGCTTACAAGTACCCCTAAGTCGCTTTCACAAGTCGACTTCTCTAGGTTGATGTTGTTAAGGCTGTAATCATTGACAGTATTTGTTCTTCCAATGTTAAGTACGCTGCACTCGATGGTGTTGAATTTCATTTGCCATTTTTCTGACCACTCCTGCAGTTTATTTAAATTCTCCTGTAGTGCATTTGCATCATCCCCTGAATTAATCTGCCGCCCTATTTTGGTGTCATCCGCAAACTTGCTTATTACCCTGCTGATCCCAGTATCTATATCGTTTATATAGATTATGAACAAGAGTGGGCCCAGTACTGACCCCTGGGGAACCCCACTGGTTACACAGGCCCGCTGAGATCAGTTTTTACCTTAATATTTTGCTAAAATGATCACTAGATTAATCATTGAATACCCAAGAATATCTGTTGCCGTATTTTTTAATGCAGTAAGTATTATTAGGTTGCAAAGTGATGGAATTATTTTCTTAAATAGTTATACAAATTTAGTTCATATTCAAGTATTCCTTTCCTAGTTCTAAAAGTTATCAAATGAAGAAACTTAGTTATCAGATCTTGGTAATTAATACATAACACAACAGGTGAGTCACATCTACTGTACCTTAACTAAAAAAATAAAACGAACGTAATCGAACAACTTCTGGTCTTAGCAGTGTGCTCCATAGTCTCGGGGATTATAACCTCCCCTGCCTCTGCTATTTTACGATCATATTTGTCTTAATTTGTGAACTTTCTGAGAATATTTAACATGTGTCAAGCATGTTGGTGTAGAGTGCAAAGGAAGTGTTATGTGATGAACGCGATGTTGTAAATTGCAAAGGAAAAAAGAAACCAGAAAAAATGAACTAGGATTTAGGACTGACGAGTTAACTTGCCCGGCGTGGCAGAGTTCCCACGCCAGCCGGTCACGACGGTTACTGGGTGCGTTCATAGTATAAGTTTGTTTGGTATATATTATTAAAATTATCTTGTTATTTGGCATAATACCCAGAATTTGTGATTGGTTGAGCATGTATGCATGTTATTTAGAGTAACTCGGCAACAATTTCGATCTGATAATTGTGTGATTTTGTTTGTTTACGTTTATAATTGAAAATGGACTACTAAATGTTAAAAATGATTAAACTTAAACTTTGGGGTGGGATTTTGGGGAAATGTCATGTAGGCGTCCATGTTTTTGGTGAAGATCAGTTGAAGGTCAGGGTCACACTGCCATGTAGGTCAGGTTATTGCTGGTGGTGTTACTGTAGTGTAGGGGATGATAAAGCACCGACATGTCAACATGGCACTTATGAGATATGATTCTTACGATTTTTTTCTGCAAAGTTTTATACAGTACATAGAGATTGGTAAAAAATTAAAGTCAAAGTTCATTCGGTGACTTAAAACTTGTTGCTTCAAACTTTAATTTAAGACTCCAGCTCTCTGCTACACTTTCTTTAAGCAGCTTATTAATATTAGCTCCAAGTGCAGCACTTAAAAGGTTTTTCATTTTCATTTATATTTATGCAGCACTTTAGCAAAAATTAGTAATATTTTTGTGCGTTCATATGGAGTAAAAGAAAATGTATTTTACAAAATAACTTCCACTGTTGTGTGCAAATTTCAGCTTCCTGACTGAAGGTGCCTGAGATATCGTGACAATTATTAAGAGTCACCACCCTTGAGGCTCCCGCAGCACCTGGGGACGGAATGGGGAAAGAGGAAGCGATATATAAATTGTGATCATAGATACAATCGAAATAAAAAACTAAGAATAATTCGCACTAAATTGGCAAGTTAGATCATAATTAAGTGTTGCTGTCAATGTGAGGCGTTTTTTAAGAATACAGTACATCATCCCAGTTCCGCCCGGTGTTCTGCCCCAGGAGTAACTCGCCTTATACTGGTGCTGTTTCTAGACAGGTTAGCGTAGACAAGAGCATGCAGCAGGAGCGGAGGTCTTACGTGGTGTCAGAACCTCCGCTTTGGTGATATTAGTTTCCTCCTGTGACTACGGTTAGTCCCTCTTCAGTGTCCGGTTATACCCCTCTTGTGACCCGTTATACCCTCTCACGTATCCGGTTATACCCTCCCGTGTGACCCGTTATACCCCCTCCTGTATCCGGTTATACCCTCTCGTGTGACCCGTTATGCCCCTCCTGTATCCGGTTATACCCTCTCGTGTGACCCGTTATACCCCTCCTGTATCCGGTTATACCCTTTCGTGTGACCCGTTATGCCCCCCTCCTGTATCCGGTTATACCCTCTCGTGTGACCCGTTATACCCCCTCCTGTATCCGGTTATACCCTCTCGTGTGACCCGTTATACCCCCTCCTGTATCCGGTTATACCCTCTCGTGTGACCCGTTATACCCCTCCTGTATCCGGTTATACCCTTTCGTGTGACCTGTTATGCCCCCCTCCTGTATCCGGTTATACCCTCTCGTGTGACCCATTATACCCCCTCCTGTATCCGGTTATACCCTCTCGTGTGACCCGTTATGCCCCCTCCTGTATCCAGTTATACCCTCTCGTGTGACCCGTTATACCCCCTCCTGTATCCGGTTATACCCTCTCGTGTGACCCGTTATATCCCCTCCCCTTGGAGAACTGCTCTCATATCTAGGGTGGCTCTTCTCTCCATCGTTAGACAGGGTGGCATCAAAGGCATTTCGTCTTATTAACTCTCCTCCTTTAGTTGATAGTCCTTCTTCCTTTTCTCTTCGCCGCAATTTTGTTTCATTCTCTCTCTTTAACGGGCAATGTTCGATGGATTTTGTATCCTGTGTACCGCCGACAAGGCCGGAGACTCTTAACACACGTCTTGCCCGCGGTGCCCACCATTTCTCTGTGGATGTCGGTCACACTAGAATAACCCGTAATAGTACATCCTTCTTTCCTCATACAGCCAAACTGTGGAATGCTCTGCCCTCTCTGTTTCCATACTCATACAAT
>NW_024756155.1:0-11888 GCF_018991925.1 Homarus americanus
GTATAACAAAGCCCACTCATCGAGTATAACAAAGTCCCCTAATGTAGTATAACAAAGTCCCCTGATCGAGTATAATAAAGTCCTCTGGTTGAGTATAACAAAGTCCCCTGATCGAATATAACATATCCCCTGATCGAGTATAACAAAGTCCTCTGGTCGAGTATAAAAATGTCCCCTGATCGCATATAACAAAGTCCCCTGGTCGTGTATATCAAAGTCCCCTGATCGAGTATAACAAAGGCCTCTCATTGAGTATAACAAAGTCCATTGGTCAAGTATAAAAAAGTCCCCTGGTTCGAGTATAACAAAGTCACCTAATCGAATATAAAAAAGTCCTCTGGTCGAGTATATAAAAGTTCCCTGATCGAGTATAACAAAGTGCCCTGCTCGAGTATAACAAAGTCCCCTGATCGAGTATAACAATGGCCCCTCATCGAGTATAACAAATTCCATTGGTCAAGTATAAAAAAGTCCCCTGATCGAGTATAACAAAGTACCCTGCTCGAGTATAACAAAGTCCCCTGATCGAGTATAACAAAGTCCCGTGGTCGAGTATAGCAAAGTCCCCTGATCAAGTATAACAAAGACTCCTCAACGAGTATAACAAGGTCCCCTGATCGAATATAACAAAGCCCCCTCATCGAGTATAAAAAGTCCCCTAAATCGAGTAAGACAAAGACCCCTGATCGATTTTAACAAAGTCGGCAGATACTAGTATAACAAAGCCCCCTGGACGAGTATAACAAAGTCCCCTGATCGAGTATAAAAAAGTCCCCTGATAGAGTATAAGAAAGTCCCCTGGTCCAGTATAAAAAAAGTCCCCTGATCGAGTATAACATATCCCCTGATCGAGTATAACAAAGTCTCCTAGCCCAGCATAACAAAGTCCCCAGATCGAGCATAACAAAGTCCCCTGATCGATTATAAGAAAGTCTTCTGACCGAGTATAACAAAGGCCTCTGGTCGAGTATAACAAAGTCCCCTGGTCGAGAATAACAAAGTCCCTGGTCGAGTGTAACAAGGATTTTCTAATCGAGTATAACAGGCTGGTCAAAATTATAACAAGAATCCTCCTGATCAAGTATAACAAAGTCCCCTGTTCGAGTATAACATATCCCCTGATCCGAGTATAACAAAGTCCGCACGGTCGAGTATAACAGAAGACCCTGAACAGAGGTAATACAAAGTCCCCTGATTAGAGTGATAACAAGGAGATCAGTGATCGTTTGTAACAAGGCCCCTCATCGAGTATAGCAAAGTCATTGGTCAAATATAAGAAGTCCACTGATCGAGGTTAGACAAAGTCCCTGATCAAGTATAAAAGATCCCCTGATTAGAGTATAACAAAAGCCCCTCATCGAGTAAAACAAAGGCCCCTAATCGAGTATAACAAAGTCCCCTGATTGAGTATAACAAAGTCCCCTGATCGAGTATAACAAAGTCCCCTGGTTGAGTACAACAAAGTCCCCTGATCGAGTATAACATATCCCCTGATCGAGTACAACAAAGTCCACTGGTCGAGAATAAAAAAGATCCCTGATCGCGAGTAACAAATTCCCCTGGTCGTGTATAACAAAGTCCCCTGAGCGAGTATAACAAAGGCCCCTCATTGAGTATAACAAAGTCCACTGGTCAAGTATAAAAAAGTCCCCTGGTCGAGTATAATAAAGTCCCCTAATCGAGTATAACAAAGTCCTCTGTTCGAGTATAAAAAAGTCCCCTGAGCGAGTATAACAAAGGCCCCTCTTTGAGTATAACAAAGTCCATTGGTCAAGTATAAAAAAGTCCCCTGGTCGAGTATAACAAAGTCCCCTAATCGAGTATAACAAAGTCCTCTGGTCCGAGTATAACAAAGTCCCTGATCCGAGTATAACATATCCCTGATCGAGTATAACCACTACAGTCCCTGGTGGAGTATAGCAAAGTCCTAATTCGAGAGTATAACAAAGTTTTCTAATAGTGTATAACAAAGGCCCTGGTCGAGAGTATAACAAAGAATCATCTGATCAAGTATAACAAAAGTCCCTGATCGGTAAAACAAAAGTCACCTCAACGAGAATAACAAAGTCCTGGTCGTGTATAATAATGTCAGTGATCGTTTATAACAAAGACCCCTGGTCGAGTATAACAAAACCACCTGATCGAATATAACAAAGTCCCCTGGTTGAGTATAACTAAGCCCCCTAATCGTGTATAGCAAAGTCCCCTGATCGAGTATAACAAATAGTATTACAAAGGCCCCCGGTTGAGTATAACAAAGCCTCCCGACTGAGTATAACAAAGTGCCCTGATCGAATATAACACATCCCCTGATCGAGTAAATCATATCCCCTGATCGTGTATAACAAAGTTCCCTGGTCGAGTATAGTAATGTCCCCTGATCGAGTATAACAAAGTACCCTGGTCGTGTATAACAAATGCCCTACATCGAGTATAACAAAGTCCCCTCATCGATTATAACAAATCCCCCTGATCGAGTATAACAAAGTCCCCTGTTTGAATATAACAATGGCCCATGATTGAGTATAACAAAGGCCCCTCATCGAGTATAACAAAGGCCCCTCATCGAGTCTATAAAAGTCCCCTAATCGATTATGAAAAGGCTCTTGATCGAGTATAACAAAGCCCAATCATCGAGTATAACAAAGTCCCCAGATCGAGTATAACAAAGTCCTCTGGTCGAGGATAACAAAGCCCCCTGATCAAGTATAACAAAGTCCCATGGTTGACCATAACAAAGGCCCCTGGTCGAGTATAACAAAGTCCCCTAATCGAATATAACAAAGCCCCCTGAACGAGTATAACAAAGGCCACTGGTCGAGCATAAAAAAGGAACCTGGTCGAGTATAACAAAGTCCCCTGATCGAGTATAACAAAGCCCAATCATCGAGTATAACAAAGTCCCCTGATCGAGTATAACAAAGTCCCCTGGTCGAGCATAACAAAGTCCCCTGATCGAGTATAACAAAGTCCCCTTATCGAGTATAACAAAGCCCAATCATCGAGAATAACAAAGTCCCCTGATCGAGTATAACAAAGCCCAATCATCGAGTATAACAAAGTCCCCTGATCGAGTATTACAAATTCCCCTGATCAAGTATAACAAAGTCCCCTGATCGATTATGACAAAGGCCCTTTATCGAGTATAACAAAGGCCCCTGATCGAGTATAACAAAGCCCTTTCATCAGGTATAACAAAGTCCCTTCATCGAGTATAACAAAGTCCCCTGATCTAGTATAACAAAGTCCCCTGGTCGAATATAACAAAATTCCCCTGATCGAGTATAACAAAGGCCCTGATCGAGTATAACAAAGTCCCTTGATCGAGTATAACAAAGTCCGCTGATCAAAGTCCCTGATGTACAACAAAGTCTCCTGATCGAGTATAAGAAAGTTCTCTGATCGTGTATAACAAAGTCCCCTGGTCGAGTATAACAAATTCCCGTGATCGAGAATAACAAAGGCCCTGATCGAGTATAACAAAGTCCCCTGGTCGAGTATAACAAAGTCCCCTGATCGAGTACAACAAAGCCTCCTGATCGAGTATAACAAAGTCCCCTGATCGAGTAAAACAAATTCCCCTGGTCAAGTATAACAAAGTCCCCTGGTCGAGTATACCAAATTCCCGTGATCGAGCATAACAAAGCCGCCTGATCGAGTATAAAAAAATCCCCTGATCGAGTACAACAAAGTCCCCTGATCGAGTATAACAAAGGCCCCCGGTTGAGTGTAGCAAAGTCTCCTCATCGTGTATAACAAAGTCCCCTGATCGAGTATAACACATCCCCTGATCGAGTATAACATATCCCCTGATCGTATATAACAAAATCCCCTGGTCGAGATAGTAATGTCCCATGATCGAGTATAACAAAGCCCCCTCATCGAGTATGACAAAGGCCCCTGATGGAGTTTAACAAAGACAGCTGATGGAGTAAAACAAAGTCCCCTGGTCGAGTATAACAAAGGCCCCTCATCGAGTATAAGAAAGCCCCCTGATCGGATATTACAAAGTCCCTGATCTAGTATAACAAAGTCCCCAGATCGAGTATGACAAAGTCCCCTGGTCGAGTATAAAAAAGACTCCTATTCAAGTATAACAAAGTCTCCTGATCGAGTATAACTATGTCCCGTGATCGAGTATAACAAAGTCCCCTGATCGAGTATAACAAACACCCCTGATCGAGTATAACAAAGTCCCCTGATCGAGTAAAACAAAGTCCCCTGGTCGAGTATAACAAAGTCCCCTGATCGAGGATAACAATGCCCCTGATCGAGTATAACAAAGTCCCCTGATCGAGAACAACAATGTCCTCTGATCGAGTATAAAAATTCCCCTGATCAAGTATAACAAAGTCCCCTGATCGAGTATAACAAAGTCCCCTGATCGAGTATAACAAAACCCCCTGACCGAGTATAACAAAGTCCCCTGATCGAGTATATCAAACTCCCCTGGTCAAGTATAATAAAGGCCCTGATCGAGCATAACAAAGTCTCATGATCGAGTATAACAAATTCCCCTGGTTCGAGTATAACAAAAGCCCCTGATATAGTATAACAAAGGCCCCTAATTGAGCATAACAAAGCCCCCTGATGAGGTTTAACAAAGTCCCCTGATCGAGTATAGCAAAGGCCCTTCATCGAGTATAAAAAATGCCCCTCATTGAGTATAACAAAGTCCCCTCATCGATTATAAAAAAGCCACCTGATCGAGTATGACAAATTCCCCTAATCGATTATGAAAAGGCCCTTGATCGAGTATAACAAAGCCCAATCATCGAGTATAACAAAGTCCCATGATCGAGTATAACAACGTCCTCTGGTGGAGGAAAACAAAGCCCCCTGATCAAGTATAACATTGTCCCCTGATTGAGTATAACAAAGTCCCCTGGTTGACCATAACAAAGGCCCCTGGTCGAGTATAACAAATCCCCTAATCGAATATAACAAAGCCCCCTGAACGAGTATAACAAAGGCCACTGGTCGAGCATAAAAAAGGACCCTGATCGAGTATAACAAATTCCCCTGATCGAGTATGACAAAGCCCAATCATCGAGTATAACTAAGTCCCCTGATCGAGTATAGCAAAGTCCCTGGTCGAGCATAACAAAGTCCTGATCGAGAGTATAACAAAGTCCTTATAAGGTATAACAAAGCCAAATCATCGAGTATAACAAGGACCCTGGTCGAGTATAACAAAGTCCCCTGATCGAGTATAACAAAGCCCAATCATCGAGTATAACAAAGTCCCTGATCGAGTATAACAAATTCCTGATCGAGTATAACACATCCCTCATCGAGTATAACAAAGCCCAATCATCGAGGTAGAACAAAGTCCCTGAAGGAATATAACAAAGTCCCTGATCGAGTATAACAAAGTCCCCTGATCGAGTAAAACAAAGTCCCCTGGTCAAGTATAACAAAGTCCGCTGATCGAGTATAACAAAGTCCCCTTATCGAGTATAACAAAGCCCAATCATCGAGTATAACAAAGTCTCCTGATCGAGTATAACAAATTCCCATGATCAAGTATAACAAAGTCCCCTGATCGATTATGACAAAGGCCCTTGATTGAGTATAACAAAGGCCCCTGATCAAGAATAACAAAGCCCTTTCATCAGGTATAACAAAGTCCCCTCATCGAGTATAACAAAGTCCCCTGATCGAGTATAACAAAGTCCCCTGGTCGAGTATAACAAAGTCCCCTGATCGAGTACAACAAAGTCTCCTGATCGAGTATAACAAAGGCCCCCGTTTGAGTATAATAAAGTCTCCTGATCGCGTATAACAAAGTCCCGTAACCGAGTATAACACATCCCCTGATCGAGTATAACAAAGCCCAATCATCGAGTAGAACAAAGTCCCCTGAAGGAGTATAACAAAGTCCTCTGATCGAGTAAAATAAAGTCCCCTGGTCAAGTATAATAAAGTCCCCTGATCGAGGATAACAAAGCCCAATGATCGAGTATAACAAAGTCCCCTAATCGAGAATAACACAGTCCCCTGGTCGAGTATAACAAAGTCTCCTGATGGAGTAAAAAAATGTCCAATGATCGAGTAAAACAAAGTCCCCTGGTCGAGTATAACAAATTCCCGTGATCGAGCATAACAAAGCCGCCTGATCGAGTATAAAAAAAGTCCCCTGATCGAGTACAACAAAGTCCCCTGATCGAGTATAACAAAGGCCCCCGGTTGAGTGTAACAAATTCTCCTAATCGAGTATAACAAAGTCCCCTGATCGAGTATAACACATCCCCTGATCGAGTATAACATATCCCCTGATCGTATATAACAAAGTCCCCTGGTCGAGATAGTAATGTCCCATGATCGAGTATAACAAAGCCCCCTCATCGAGTATGACAAAGTCCCCTGATTGAGTATAACAAAGTCCCCTGGTCGAGTATAACAAAGTCCCCTGATCGAGTACAACAAAGTCTCCAGATCGAGTATAACAAAGGCCCCCGTTTGAGTATAATAAAGTCCCCTGATCGAGTATAACAAAGTCCCCTGATCGAGTATAACACATCTCCTGATCGAGTATAACAAAGCCCAATCATCGAGTATAACAAAGTCCCCTGAAGGAGCATAAGAAAGTCCCCTGATCGAGTATAACATATCCCCTGATCGAGTATAAGAAAGCCCAATCATCGAGTATAACAAACTCCAATGATCGAGTATAACAAAGTCCCCTGGTCGTGTATAACAAAGCCCCCTTATAGAGTATAACAAAGGTCCCTGGTCGAGTATAACAAAGGCCCCTATTTGAGTATAACAAAGTCTCCTGATCGAGTAAAACAAACTCAAATGATCGTGTATAACAAAGTCCCCTGGTCGAGTATAATAAAGTCCCCTCATCGAGAATAACAAATTCCCTTGATCGAGAATATCAAAGCCCCCTGGTCGAGTATAATAAAGACCCCTCATGGAGTATAACAAAGTCTCATGATCGAGAATAACAGTCCCCTGGTTCGAGTATAACAAAAGCCCTGGATCGAGCATAACAAAGGCCCCTCATCGAGTATAACAAAGTCCTCTAATCGAGGATAGCAAAGGCCCCTCATCGAGTCTAACAAAGGCCCCTCATCGAGTATAACAAAGTCACCTAATCGAATATAACAAAGCCCCTCATCGAGTATAACAAAGTCCCTCATCGAATATAAGAAAGCCCCCTCATCGAATATAACAAAGTCCCCTGATCGAGTATAACAAAGTCCCCTGGTCGAGTATAACAAATTTCCCTGATCGAGTATAACAAAAGCCTCTGATATGGTATAACAAAGGCCCCTAATCGAGTAAACAAGCGGCTCTGATCGAGTATAACAAAGTCCCCTGATAGAGTATAACAAAGTCCCATGGTCGAGTATAACAAAGTCAACTGATCGAGTACAACAAAGGCCACCGGTTGAGTATAACAAAGCCTCCTGATCGAGTATACCAAAGTCCCCTGATCGAGTATAACACATCCCCTGATCGAGTATAACATATCCCCTGATCGTGTATTACAAAGTTCCCTGGTCGAGTATAGTAATGTCCCCTGATCGAGTATAACAAAGCCCCCTCATCGAGTATAACAGTCTCCTGGTCGAGTATAACAAAGTCCCCTGATCAAGTATAACAAAGTCCTCTGATCAAGTATAACAAAGTCCCCTGATCGAGTATAACAAAGGCCCTTGATCGAGTATAATAAAGTCCCCTGATCGAATATAAGAAAGTCCCCTAATCGAGTAAAACAAAGTTCCCTAGTCGAGTATAACAAAGACCCCTGGTCGAGTATAACAAAGCCCCCTGTTCGAGTATGACAAAGTCCCCTAATCTAGTATAACAAAATCCCTTGATCGAGTATAGAAAAGACGCTTCATCGAGTATAACAAATGCCCCTCATCGAGTATAACAAAGACCCCTAATGGAATATAACAAAGCCCCCTGATCGAGTATAGCAAAGCCCCCTGATCGAGTATAACAAAGCCCCCTGATCGAGTATAACAAAGCCCTTTCATCAGGTATAACAAAGTCCCCTCATCGAATATAACAAAGTCCCCTGATCTAGTATAACAAAGTCCCCTGGTCGAGTATAACAAATTCCCTTGATCGAGTATAACAAAGGCCCTGATCGAGTATTACAAAGTCCCCTGATCGAGTATAACAAATTCCCCTGGTTCGAGTATAACAAAAGCCCCTGATATAGTATAACAAATTCCCCTGGTTCGAGTATAACAAAAGCCCCTGATATAGTATAACAAAGGCCCCTGATCGAGTATAGCAGAGGCCCCTATTCGAGTATAACAAAGTCTCCTGATCGAGTAAACAAAAGATGAGATTATCTCATGTGACTGTGCTTTCATGACTAATTTCATATTAATGAATATTAATTGGATGTTTCATTCTACCATCAGACCTACTTTCTTAAAGAATAAAAAAAATAGTAAATATAGTAACATTATCGCGTCATGCAAGATACAATTTTAAACCTATCACAGATAAGCTCATAAAAATTGTACCAAAAAACATAAGTTCAAATCCTTTATAATGACAAAATATGAAGTTCTAAAAGTGCTTCTGAACTTTACTCTTTCTCTTGTACAGCTTGCTCTCTTCTCGTTGCAGTGTCCAGCAATAGTCGCCCATCATGTTAGGACTGAATTGTCCCTGATATCTGCTCTCCATTATGGCGATATCTTGATGAAATCTTTCGCCGTGTTCATCTAACGTCTCCAAGGTTACCTGGGAAAAATTCAATATGAGAGTGGAAAAAATGCAATTTCAAGGACATCCTTGCTCCCAATGCATGATAATTCTGAAGCATGGTTGGTACGATTTCTTTGTAGTTGTCAGCACGATAGTTTCCAAGAAAATTCTTTGACACATTGACAAATGATTCCCATTCTTTTTTCTCCAGTGGGTTCAATGTTTTGGTGAATTCGCTATCATTAACTAGTATACGAATTTGTGGTCCATTCAAGACACCTGCTTTCAACTTGGCTTCGGAAACCACACCACCTAGTTTCTGAGATAAGTATAGAGTCCCAGCACCGAATTGATCCATAGCTTTGATGAAATTTTTAGCCAAACCGAGCTTTAGATGCAGTGGAGGCAAAAATATCTTTTCTGGATCTACAAGCGGATTGTGAGCACAGTTAAACCTTCCAGGCGTATCTCTTGGACTTGTCGGCCAATCCTTTCTCACATAGTGCTCTGCATCAGCTCTGCTGTTCCACAAGCACAAAAAGCACATGTGCTTTGTGTAGCCACTCTGAAGGCCCAGTAGTAAACTGATGACTTTGAGATCGCCACATATCTTCCACTGGTATTTTAGGAAGTTTTACTTTAATCACGGAAACGATTTTTTTCTCCTAAAATTTTGTTATTTTATTTAGTTTTACTTCTCCTAGTGAAAACACTCAATTTTGATTAAAAACAGTGAAATTCGTTGGTTACTCGATCAGGGGGCTTTGTTTTCCTCGATCAATGGACTTTGTTATAATCCATCAGGGTCTTTCTTATATTCCATCAGGGGCCTTTGTTATACTCGACCAGGGGACTTTGTTATACTCGATCAGGGGACTTTGTTATACTTGATCAGGGGACTTTGTAATATTAAATGAGGGGGTCTTTGTCATACTCGACCAGGGTCCTTTGTTATGCTCGATAAGGGGACTTTGTTATATTCGATTAGGGGGCTTTGTTTTCCTCGATCAGGGGACTTTGTTATACTCCATCATGGTCTTTGTTATACTCCATCAGGGGCCTTTGTTATACTCGACAAGGGGAATTTGTTATACTCGATCAGGGGACTTTGTTTTACTTGATCAGGGGCCTTTGTTATACTCGATTAGGGAACATTACTATACTCGACCAGGGAACTTTGTTATACACGATCAGGAGATATGTTATAGTCGATCCGGGATATGTCGTTATAGCGATGAAGTGCTTTATTATACTCGATCAGGGGACACGTGCACTACTCGATCGAAACTTTGTTTTCCTCGATAAGGGACTTTGTTATCTCCATCAAATATCTTTGATACATTGCTCCGTCAGGGCCTTTGTTATACTCCATCAGGGTCTTTGTTATACTCCATTAGGGGCCTTTGTTATACTCAAACAGGGGACTTTGTTTTACTCGATCAGGGGACTTTGTTATACTTGATCAGGGGACTTTGTATTATTCGATCACGGGGGCTTTGTTATGCTCGACCAGGGGCCTTTGTTATGCTTGATAACGGGACTTTGTTATACTCGATCTGGAGGCTTTGTTATACTCAACCGGGGGCCTTTGTTATACTCGATGAGGGGTCTTGGTTATACTCGACCAGGGGACTTTCTTATACTCGATCAAGGGAATTTGTTATACTCGACCAGGGGACTTTGTTTTACTCGATTAGGGGCCTTTGTTATACTCGATCAAGGGCCTTTGTCATACTCGATGAGAGGACTTTGTTAGACTCGATGAGGGGTCTTTGTTATAGTCGATGAGGGGCCTTTTTTATACTCAATCATGGGCCTTTGTTATACTCAACCAGGGGACTTTGTTATACTCGATCAGGGGAATTTGTAATACTCGACCAGGGGACTTTGCTATACTCGATCAGGGGAATTTGTTATACTCGACCTGGGGACTTTGTTATACGCAATCAGGGGACCTTGTTATACTCGACCAGGGGACTTTGATTTACTCGATGAGGGGATTTTTCTAAATTCGACCAGGGGACTTTGGTATACTCGATCAGGTGCCTTTATTATACTCGATCAAGGGCTTTTGTTATACTCGATGAGGGGACTTTGTTATACTCGATCAGAGGACTTTGTTATTCTCGATCAGGGGCTTTGTTATACTCGATCAGGGGACATTACTATACTAGACCAGTGAACTTTGTTATACGCGATCAGGTGATATGTTATACTCGATCAGGGGATGTGTTAATTCGATCAGGGGACTTTGTTATACTCGATCAGGGGCCTTTGTTATACTAGATCAGGGGACTTTGCTATACTCGATGAGGGGCCTTTATTATATTTGACCAGGGGACATTGTTATACTCGATTTGGGGACTTTGTTATACTCGATGAGAGGGATTGTTATACTCGATCAGGGGAATTTGTCATTCTCGACCAGGGTCCTTTGTTATGCTCGACCAGTGGCCTTTGTTATAATCGATCAGGAGGATTTTGTTATATTCGATTAGGGGACTTTGATATACGTGATGAGGGGCATTTGTTTTTCTCGATCAAGGGCCTTTGCTATACTCGATCAGGGGATTTTGTTATACTAGATCAGGGGACTTTGTTATACTCGATCTGAGGACTTTGTTATACTCGATCAGGGGACTTTGTTATACTCGACCAGGGGACTTTGTTATACTCGATCAGGGGACTTTGTTATACTCGACCAGGGAACTTTGTTATACTCGATCTGAGGACTTTGTTATACTCGACCAGGGGACTTTGTTATACTCGATTAGGTGACTTTGTTATACTCGATGAGGGGACTTTGTTATACTCGATCAGGGGTATTTGTTTTCCCTCGATCAGGGGACTTTGTTATACTCCATCATGGTCTTTGTTATACTCGATCAGGGGACATTGTTATACTCGATCAGAGGAATTTGTTATACTTGATCAGGGGACTTTGTTATACTCGATGAGGGGTCTTTGTTATACTTGATCAGGGGACATTACTATACTCGACCAGGGAACTTTGTTATACACGATCAGGGGATATGTTATCCTCGATCAGGGGATGTATTATACTCAACCGGGGGCGTTTGTTATACTCGATCATGGGCCATTGTTATACTCGATCAGGTGACTTTGTTATATTCGACCATGGGACTTTGTTATACTCGATCAGGGGACTTTTTTATACTCGATCATGGGCCTTTATTATACTCAAT
>NW_024756156.1:0-10104 GCF_018991925.1 Homarus americanus
CTATTTATGCGACTCATTATCTTCCTCATTGCTTCGGGAAGATGAAGACTATGATATTTAGTATTTTAAGACACCATGTACAGTTAATGTAATAATGAGCAACAACAGTGATGCATATTTGTTGAACTGGTTGTCCGGGGCAGCTTGATTCGACCATAAAACAACAACAACAACAACTAAGCTTTGTTAACTATTCTTCATCAGCTGAATGCAAAAAAGCCTATCTGTGCGTGTGCGTGCTCACCTCCATGCCGTTAATAATGGGTTACATGAAGCGTATCCCTGTACAGTGTATGTCACCACCTAATAATAGCCGACACAGTTAGTTGAGTATCTGCCCTTGAACACACCACTAAGTGCGTATTATATTCCCTGTGTAGTATATCACATATATCTGGGCATTTTTTTTTTTTTACTGGTATTAGCCCACCCGGGCACAGGTCACTGACCCACATCGAGGCCTGGGGGGCGAAAATGTAATAATAATAATACCAATAATAATAATTATTATTATTCAGATAAGTAAAATAAAAAAAAAATAATAAAATAATAATGATAACAATAATAACAATAATAATAATAATAATTGCAATAATCATAATAAAGAACCATAAAGAAATAAAAAAGATAAAGAGTGAGAAACAATATATATGTATGTTATGTTGTCAATGTTAAGAGAAATAATTAAGACCCTGCAATTGTGTGTAAATGAGGCAGAAAGTCAGTTCAGCAACCTGGGACTTGGTCACAATTTTCGTGATGCCATATGGCAGCAGGGTCTACCATTAGACAACACATTATGCTTCCAATATCTTCCCAGGCGGTAGTACCTCCCTGTTTGGTAGCTGCCTACTACCTACCTCACTAGCTAATTATAGCCCACTTGTGGAGTAGGTCGAGTATAACCTCGTACACACCATTAATAATTATACGTCTTTGTGGAGTAGGTCGAATGTTTGTTTTGTTTTGTTTACTTCTCGGCCTCCAAACACTCACACGATGTTTTCATTCGGTTTTGGTGTTTTTTTATGATTTTTTTCAAGATTTCGAGTTATTATTATTTATATTTTCAGATTTTTAGATTTTATTTTTACATTTTTATTTTTATTGTAATTTTATTATTATTATTATTAATATTATTATTATTATTATTATTATTATTATTATTATTATTATTGTTATTATTATTATTATTATTATTATCATCATCATCACACACGCACCATGATGTATTGAAGAGGAAGTTTTTCTCCACATATATTAAGGAGTGAACGTGGCTAACTGAAGACCCTCTTGGCGGCGTCCTGAAGGCCCCCAGTTCAAGTCGCTATTACCTCCTAGGGATCCTTCTCGCCGGTGTGCTGAAGGTTCCCGTCCATTTTATAGTGTCACCAAGTTAAAGATTAACCCAGGTATGGACTTGGATGCCTTTCCCGCGTGAGAGTGAGAGATCAAGGTTACCAGGTTAATTAATGAGGCAGGACAGGTGGGAAACTTACCTGAGAACAAGATTTTTTACGTTGTAGAGCTCCGGCATATACCGGGTTATTTTTCTTCTAAGAGGGTGTAAAATTTTAGCTTATTTATTAGCTTTATTATTATTATTATTATTAATATTTTTATTTTCTCGATTTTTTATCGCTGTTTCTTATCAAGTTATCTTTCTTCTTTATCTTGTCATTTGATTACTGATCCATTTACTCATGAACTAATTAGACTTTCTGGATATATATTGGATTCATTAGTGCCAATTTAGGTTAGACACTCAGACTCCCTACTACTGCTGTTACCACTACTTGTGATAATAATAATAATAATAATAATAATAATAATTGTATCAATAGTAAAAACAAACGGTAATAGCAACATTATATATTTTGTTCTAATATACACCATTCATTACACTACCACAAGTCGTCTCCTGTCGCGATGAGGAACTGTCTGTCACACACACACACACACACGTAAAGGACACCAACCTCGACTTCCCGGAAAAGCCAGTGCAAAAACGTGGCAGTCACCTCACGGACACGCGGCAACTCTCTCCCCAGCCAGAGTGCAACTTAATCCCCTGACGTCTTGGCTTGAGTGCTGGGGTCATCACACGATACCCACCACCCAGATAGCTTAGATAGCATCCTCTCCCAGCAAGTGCGGACCCCAGTTCCGGGGGCGCGCCACTCCGAAACTGACCTCGTCCAAGAGTGGGGGTTGGTGGTAAGCGTCCACTGATCGGGGGTCCGCTCACACTTGCAACCTGCAGTATCCTTCCAACCTGAAGGTGGGACCACCTCCAATCCCAATCCGGTCTGGCTGCTCCTGGAGCTCCAGCCGGAACCACCAAACGGGCCGCCTATAGGCAAAGGCCCGTGTCGGACTACGGTCCGACAATCTCAACAACAACAACAATTGAGTGCTGTGTGAGTGTTGGAGGTCTCGTGGATGTGTTGGAGGTCTCGTGGAGGTGTTGGGGGGGGGGGTGTCTCGTGGATGTGGTAAAGGTCTCTTTAAATTATGAAGGTTATATCGGAGCACTGGAGGTCTCGTAGAAGCATTGGATGTGTTGTGATAGTACATATTGTTGCTTGTGGTTATTGATGACGTTATTGTTGTGTTTGTTGTCGTGTTTTGTTGTTATTGTGTTTATTGTTGTTGTTCTTATGTTCGTTGTTGTTATTATTGTGGTTCTTGTGTTCGTTGTTGTTATTGTTGTTGTTCTTGTGTTCGTTGTTGTTATTGTTGTTGTGGGTTTTTTGTGTTGTTATTATGGATATTGTTATATGTTGTGTTTGTTGTCGTGTTTTGTTGTTATTGTGTTTATTGTTGTTGTTCTTATGTTCGTTGTTGTTATTATTGTGGTTCTTGTGTTCGTTGTTGTTATTGTTGTTGTGGGTTTTTTGTGTTGTTGTTATGATGGATATTGTTATATGTTGTGGTTATTGTCGTGGTTATTACTGTGTGTTGTTGTGGCTGTTATGTATATTATATAAAACCCTAGCGTGAAGAATACAAGAACTGTAGACCATACATACGGCTCATGCAACAGATTCAGACCACAGTGACGCCATGTGAGGGATTCAACCACCGACTCAAATGTTAAACATCCTTTGTATATTGTATATCGCCAAAGCTGTAGTACGTAGACTTATTTCTGTAGGATTGGAGATTTATTAATACACGGTTGAATACACTGGTAAAAATATATGAAGAGAAATCGTGAATTATAGATAAGAAGGAATCCATCACCGGGGAGTGTAAACAAACTATGGCTGTGTTAGATTATTCATTACACTCGTTGGTATAGACCCGTTCCATGACCCCAGTTAAGGGCTCGTTTGAACACTTTCACCTCGTCCACACAGGTCGTCGTCTATAAGATGTGTGAAATAGTTTATGCTTCGTTATTTGATTTTTCTCCGTTAGCTTTTGTCCAGTTTCCCTTCACTTTCACAAATGAAATTATGTTTTTTTATAAGTCAGTGGGAAAAAGGTAGATTAATGAGGATTATGCGTGTGTAGTCAACCTCGGTGTGTGTTGTGTGTTGGGGTTAAATTACATTTCGTATACACAGTTTATTTTGTAGTCTTACCTAACAAAGCCTCCAGAGACAGGCGGTAGTGACTCCTCGAGGGATATATTGACGTAACAATTTAAACCAATCCTCTCTTGCCCTATCAAAAGACCACAAGCTCTTCTCCTGTCTCTAAAGAATTGGCATCCATTTGTAATTTTGATCGGAAACAGCTTTTTTTATATATACTGTATAGCTCTCATCAATTATGACTAACTGGTCTTCTTCAAGGTCATATGAGGGCATCCCATATAGATCCAGTGCTAGTTAGTGCAGGGTGAAATCGGAGTACCTGGAGAAAACCTGTCATGTTTGGTAAGGGTATACTGGTTAACACCCTTTTCACATCCGACCCAAAAAGTATCGAACCCAAGTCACAGTGGTGAAAGGCCAGGGCTCGACCACCCTTAGCAACCTTCAGCTGTAGTCTGTGTGTACTGTAACTGTCGGAGTTTCCACCTCGTTATTAACTCTATTGAAGACAAAATTGATTCCTGTATTTGCTACCAATGTCCAGCAACCTGACCTGACCTGACCTTACCTGACCTGACCTAACCTAACCTAACCTATATACGCTAAATGTCTCAATAAATGGTAATAAGAGAAGTTATTTGGTTACAGTGTACTCGCCATGGAAGAGCAATGGAGCCAGTGAGTCGGATTCTTACATCTCCATTTACAAGATAATTCAGCTAACGAACCTTTGAGAATCTGGGCTCAACTTAAACATGGGAAGAGGGAAGTTTGCTGTGTCGGTGGCCGTGAGTGTGCTCGCCGGTGTGTCTTGCATCACGCAATATTTAGATCACCAGACTAGGCGGTCCTCTGTCGATTTACCCTGGAACGCCAATTTCTGGATAAAATATATAGGTTGACTGTAGCTGGTTCGGTGAATGTGTGTATGTGTGTGTTTAATTGTGTTAGTGCGTTTGCGTGTGTAGGTGTGCGCACATGTATGTGTATGTGTGTTAATGTATGATGGTACTTGATGATAAGACTATTTTAGACTCACTCAAACATAAAAGAACACAATGGAAAAACAAAATCTTATGAACATCAGAGATCATTTATACCATCGACCAATGCCCGCTAGTATGTGTAGAATCTTGTCCCAGTGTTTGTTGTGGAATTGAGATCGTTCTTGGACCCCATTAACAAGAGAGAGGTTAGTATAGGTAAAGAACGTTGATTATCTTAATAATTAAAGCCATAGAGGTAAAGAAAATTGAAAGACAAATAGGTTGGGTTAAGGAGTGTTTATTTTCTGTCGGAACACCACCAGTAAAGGAGTCATGCCGGAAGACGATGAGTTTCTGTTTTTATGCTTTGCTGTGGTGCTTCCAGGCCCAGTAAAAGACGACGATATTTTACATTTCTCTGTCTGTCTGTCTGCCTGCCTGTCTGTCATTTGTCTGTCTTTTTGTACATCTCTCACACTTTCACTCATCTTCGTATGTCTGGCAGTTTCTACATCTGTTACTCAATCTCAGTGATGCATCGATATCAACCATCTTTCTCTTTCATTTTCCCTTCCCTCACACACTCGTCATAAAATAAAACACTTTCCCCACATACTACAACATTCCCGACAATGAACTTCGTGTTTCCCTCAACTCACCCCAGGAGCCGCCTGTACTAAGACTTCCTCACTGCACCCGGCAGGTAGGGGGTAGAGAGGCCCCTGAATCGCTCGCTGCGGGGAACACACAGACATAATTACACATTCAGACCACAGACTAGCCCATTTCCCCCTCGTTTTTGTCCCATTTTTCCTCGTATTCATGTAGTTATTTGCAGTGGTTGTAATGGCAGCTCTTCAACCCCCTCCCTCTTCAATGGTGGGGTTTAATAGACCCATTGTTTCACCTCCGTTGACCCGCTGAGGAAGGAAATTGTTCTTTATGTCTGAAGTTGCTTAACCGCAGTCTGTGATGGGCTCCGTGTAATGCCTTAGATTACCTCGATCAACGATAGTTAGTTCTGTAGAGTGTAACGGTTGGCATGAGCGGGAGGTGACCGGTTAATTGGCATGTTTGATGTCACTGTTGTCCGGGAGAAATTATTTAATTACACCTCTCTTGTAATTAACAAAAGAATTATTAGTGTGTTGGTACTCTATATGTAATAGGTTGGCCTTGATTACTGTGATGCTGATCGTCGTTTTGCGATTCGGTAAACATGGTCAGTGACATGTCTCACAACACATAGGTTACGGCTGTCAGTGGCCGAGATATCTGACATGATATTGAAGGTTGACATGAACCGTTTACATCTGTGAGGTCAGGTTTAAAGGTCTGCAAATATGTGTGACGTCATTGGTGATTGGCAGTGTAGATTCTTGTTGCCTCTTGATAGCTGTCATTGGTTGTTGACCAAGGTTGAGGCTCGGGTGATTGGAAGATGTGTGACGTCACGACGGACGTTTGGATGAAGCACGATGTAACTTGTATGTTTGCCTAAAGACCACAAGAGGCACGCATGCGGAATAATGTACACACATACATTTGTGTTTCTGCGAAAGTGTGCACAAGCTCGAAAACAAATTATCTAACTTTCAGAATTATCAGTCAGGATTATATATATATGTAACCGGTCGGAATTTACTGGACTTTAATTTCTCACTTGACTTGGGGTTTATTAAAAATTAATAGATGGTAATGGCAGTGGAAGCGCCCCTTTGAGAAAAATCCCGAACCAGCACAAGAACACTTAAATCTACTAAACAAAATGAATTGTCCGTGACCCGTGGAAGGATAGCGTCTGTGACTGGGATGAATGAGACACACTGTAAAATTTAGACACTTATATTCCCTCCAACACTACAAACACAATCAAATAATGGTACACCAATATGCCCACCTCTTAACTTGAACTTAAAACACTACTCTGGGGAATAAAAGTTATACATGATATAGAAATTATTAGAAACTCAGGCAACAATAAATTTGAAGTATTAAGAAATGTTGCTTGCACACATGAAACAGGCCTTAAGGGCTTTCACAGAATAATATCCCCCACTGCGGAGGTGGTATAAAAATAAGAATTTATTAATTCCACCATGAATAGGCCTAAAGGGCACTCAACAAAATAATATCAGTCACTGAGAAAATGGTAATAAAAAATAAGAAATTAAATACTCTACAATGAATAGGCCTTAAGGGCTTTCAACAACATAATATCAGTCACTTAGGAAATGGAATTAAAAAATAAGAAATTAAATACTCTACAATGAATAGGCCTTAAGGGCACTCAACAAAATTATATCACCCCAACAGATGCACTCTTCCTAACCTAACTTAAACACTATTCTGGGGAGCAAAGGTTATACCTGAGATCAGAATTATGAAGAAAAATTAGATGCATTAAAAGAATCAAATCACAGTATCACTCTGGTTCCACTTAATGACACAAACATTCAAAAAACACTACTATCAAAATTATTTAAGAAATATTAAACTACACACGTCAAGATAATATCAGTAACTGAGAAATGGTATTAACTACACCCAAATATATTCACTATTATTAATATGTTACTGGGTCCACCAATACTCGTGAACCATGCTCCACCCAACTCAACATACACCCGTAATAAGGGAGATAAAATGTTCCTCTAGGTATCTCCTAGAGTCCTAGACTCATGGTCTCAGTGTGTGACCATTAATTTACTCAGATAGCCTCAGTGTACTCCCAGTGCGTCCATAAAGCGGAAGGGAGTGAGCCAATCAGACCTTGTACAGTTGAGAGAAGCTTTAGCTTCCCGTTAGCAAGAGGGTTTCACTAAGCTGCTCGAGACATGTGGTGTTGTGAGCCGAGGGAGAGGAGAGCTGCTGACCCACGATCGTCCCGTCGTCAGCTGGGCACCCAGACGGCTAGATTCCCTCAAGAGATCCTTTGATACCCCGCTAAACAGTGACAGGCCTACACTGATCGGTCCAATGGCGACAATCGCCACCCTCAATCATCAACGGCAGTCTCAAACGGCAGTCAATCTCTCGCAGTCAAACTCCGGTCAACTCCGGTCAAGTCAAGTGGGTTCTGACGGAAACCCTGAAATGAACTCACTGTTCGCTCTAGTTTACTTTACCACTGCTCTATCTAACCCTGTCTGAGATCGAATGAGACTTACTTGTTATACTGCAATAGCGCAGCACAGGTGACTAGGCCACGTGACTATTTCTGTGAAGGACGCGCAGGGACGTCTTGTTTGTCTCAATGCTCCCCGTGACTGAGGACCAGCCAGCGTCGCGTCTCCTCTCAAGGCGTTAGCTTAGGCCTACGTGACATATTTTCCGCCTAACTAATAACTCCTTGGGACACCCGTAACATTATTCAGACTGATAAACGATCTATAATAATTTCAAATTCAATAATAGTCCCTTAACTTCATGAATCGCATCATTATTAATTCGGCAAATTACATTTAATATCACTTAGGCCTAGTTCCATAACCTCTCGCTATGGGCGGGGAGCGCTCTCTTCCCTCAGACGACCTTGAACGCTCAGTATCGCTAATGGCGGGGCATTTGAAATTTCTGAATATTACATATATATATATATATATATATATATATATATATATATATATATATATATATATATATATATATATATATATATATATATATATATATATATATATATATATATATATATATATATATATATATATATATATACCACCATTACAGCCTCTACACCATCGCAACTACCATAGTCTCTAACGATCACTTTCACTCTTCACTACTCCCCCTCTACAACCACATTTCCCCATCACCACCATCCCCCGCCCCATCACCACCATCCCCCGCCCCATCACCACCATCCCCAACCCTATCACCACCATTCCTCATCCTATCCCCCACCCAATCACCACCATCTCCCACCCTATCCCTCCCATCACTGGAGGGTCGAGTCGCTCGTCTGTTTCACCAGTTAACCTATGAAAGTGACTTTGCTGGTCACCACTTTCTGTGTTTGGTGGTGCCTGTGTGTGTGTCCCTCTTACTCTAAGGTTTACGAGCGTGTAAATAAGTCTTTACTGCCTCATTTCTCTGGTAGACTTTCGACTGTTGTATAATTTGGCTGTTTGTCTTGCTTATAGTGTCGGTCTTACTAATAGTGTCAGTCTTACTAATAGTGTCAGTCTTACCAATAGTATCAGTCTTACCAATAGTATCAGTCTACCAATAGTATCAGTCTACCAATAGTGTCAGTCTTACCAATAGTATCAGTCTACCAATAGTGTCAGTCTACCAATAGTGTCAGTCTACCAATAGTATCAGTCTACCAATAGTATCAGTCTTACCAATAGTGTCAGTCTTACCAATAGTGTCAGTCTACCAATAGTGTCAGTCTTACCAATAGTGTCACTCTACCAATAGTGTCAGTCTTACCAATAGTGTCAGTCTACCAATAGTGTCAGTCTACCATTAGTGTCAGTCTACCAATAGTGTCAGTCTTGCAATGGTGTCAGTCTGCCAATAGTGTCCAGTCTGCCAATAGTGTCAGTCTTACCCAATGAGTGTCAGTCTGCCAATGGTGTCAGTCTGCCAATAGTGTTAGTCTGCCAATGGTGTCAGTCTGTAGTGTCAGTCTTGCAATGGTGTCAGTCTGCAATAGTGTCAGTCTGCCAATAGTGTCCAGTCTGCCATTGGTATCAGTCTACCAATAGTGTCCGGTCTTACCCAATAGTGTCGGTCTTGCCAATGGTGTCCACTCTGCCAGCTGGTGTCAGTCTTGCCAGCCAGTGTCAGTCTTACCAATGGTGTCCAGTCTACCAATAGTGTCAGTCTACCAATAGTGTCAGTCAACCAATAGTATCAGTCTTACTAGTAGTGTCAATCTACCAATTGTGTCAGTCTACCAATAGTATCAGTCTTGCCAATAGTGTCAGTCTTACTAATAGTGTCAGTTTACTAGTGTTAGTCTTACCAATAATGTTAGTCTTACTAATAGTGTCAGTCTACCAATAAAGTTAGTCTTACTAAAAGTGTCAGTCTACCAATAGTGTCAGTCTACCAATAGTGTCAGTCTACCAATAGTGTCAGTCTACCAATAGTGTCAGTCTACCAATAGTGTCAGTCTACCAATAGTGTCAGTCTGCCAATAGTGTCAGTCTACCAATAGTGTCAGTCTACCAATAGTGTCAGTCTACCAATAGTGTCAGTCTACCAATAGTGTCAGTCTACCAATAGTGTCAGTCTACCAATAGTGTCACTGTACCAATAGTGTCAGTCTACCAATAGTGTCAGTCTACCAATAGTGTCAGTCTACCAATAGTGTCAGTCTACCAATAGTGTCAGTCTACCAATAGTGTCAGTCTACCAATAGTGTCAGTCTACCAATAGTGTCAGTCTACCAATAGTGTCAGTCTACCAATAGTGTCAGTCTACCAATAGTGTCAGTCTACCAATAGTGTCAGTCTACCAATAGTGTCAGTCTACCAATAGTGTCAGTCTACCAATAGTGTCAGTCTATCAATAGTGTCAGTCTACCAATAGTGTCAGTCTACCAATAGTGTCAGTCTACC
>NW_024756157.1:0-20340 GCF_018991925.1 Homarus americanus
CATGAGAGGCTGGAGCTGGTGAAACAAGAAATGTCCAATTTCTCAAAGTAAGTCATAACGACAACTTACCCTTGACCAGCAGTTCTTCTACTGAGGTCAAGTTGAAATTCGGCCACGAACTTCAAAATCTTGCGAAAAAAAATTAATGAGGTTGGAACATTGCCAAGTAGGTGAGACGTAAAGTAGTTTTATAGTGAAGTGAGTACTGATTGGTGTAGATGCTTATAGAGCCTTATAGTGAGGTGAAAAGTGAAGATATTGTGTATAGTGACTTATGGTGAGGTGAATAGTGAAGATGTTGTGTATAGTACCTTATGGGGAAGTGAATAGTGAAGATGTTGTGTATAGTGCCTTATAGTGAAGTGAATAGTGAAGATGTTGTGTATAGTGCCTTATAGTGAAGTGAGTAGTGAATATGTTGTGTATAGTGCCTTATAGTGAGGTGAATAGTGAAGATGTTGTGTATAGTGCCTTATAGTGAAGTGAATAGTGAAGATGTTGTGTATAGTGCCTTATGGTGAAGTGAATAGTGAAGATGTTGTGTATAGTGCCTTATGGTGAAGTGAATAGTAAAGATGTTGTGTATAGTGCCATATAGTGAAGTGAATAGTGAAGATGTTGTGTATAGTGCCTTATAGTGAAGTGAATAGTGAAGATGTTGTGTATAGCGCCTTATAGTGAAGTGAATAGTGAAGATGTTGTGTATAGTGCCTTATAGTGAAGTGAATAGTGAAGATGTTGTGTATAGTGACTTATAGTGAAGTGAATAGTAAAGATGGTGTGTATAGTGCCTTATAGTGAAGTGAATAGTGAAGATGTTTATTGTGCCTTATAATGAAAAGAATAGTGAAGATGGTGTGTATAGTGCCTTATAGTGAAGTGAATAGTGAAGATGTTGTGTTTTTACCTTATAGTGAAGTGAATAGTGAAGATGTTTATTGTGTCTTATAGTGAAGTGAATAGTGAAGATGTTTATTGTGTCTTATAGTGAAGTGAATAGTGAAGATGTTTATTGTGTCTTATAGTGAAGTGAATAGTGAAGATGTCGTGTATAGTGCCTCGCCAATTGCACTGGTTAACCATTACCCCGGAATACGATCTGCAAATCGATTAACATCCAGGCACTTACACACCCACCCACAGACCCAGCCTCACAAAACCACCCACACGCCCCCCACCCACAGCTAGACGAAAACGCGGGCATAGTGAGTAAGGGGAAGAAAGTTAAACAAACAAGTGAAATGTACCAATGAGGGACCTGTTTACTAACACACACACACACACACACACACACACAGGTTATGGTCAACTACAGAAATTTTTGATTACAGACAAACACACTAACAAAACAATTGCTCATTACTATATATCCTTCCGTTCTTCCCTTCCCCTCTCCCTCTTCTTCTTTCTCCTCCTCCTTCTCTTCTCCCACTGGTAGAGAGAGATGGTGTGTGTGTGTGTGTGTGTGTGTGTGTGTGTGTGTGTGTGTGTGTGTGTGTGTAGAACCATTCGTACGCCTACAAATTTGCCAGACATTGACCCTGGAAGCTGACCTCTTTCAGTGGATCTTGAACGCCCACAACAACGCCCCCCCCCCTCCCACAGCAGCCTCTCTCTCTCTCTCTCTCCTCTCTCTCTCTCTCTCTCTCTCTCTCTCTCTCTCTCTCTTTCTTTTCCCTCCTCTACTCCACTCCACTCTCTTTCTAACAGTAAAAAAAAATTTATCCCTGTCATTTTAGCTTTTACTTATCCATTATTGTGTGTATGAATGTTAGCTTCATTTACTCTTGATTATTATTATCTATGTTAATGACACACACACACACACACACTCACACACACACACACACACACACCCTGGTCGTAAGAGATAAACAGGAGGAAAAGAAGAAGGGGATAGCTGACAAAAGGTGATAATGAGGGAGGGAGAGAGAGATGAAAGATTAGGAATAATGAAGGAAATTAGAATAGAATGGAGGGAACAGACGCAGCGAGAGAGTGTTAATGGGAACATGAGACAAAGACAATACCGAATGAAAGGGAGTAAAGATAGATTGATAAAGAGAGAGAGAGAGAGAGAGAGAGAGAGAGAGAGAGAGAGAGAAGAAGAAGAGGGAGGGAGGGAGTGTGGGAGGACAAGTGGTGTAAGACAGGTGGTGATGTCACTCCACCTCCTCCACCGGAGTTGTGTGTGTGTGTGTGTGTGTGTGTGTGTGTGTGTGTGTGTGTGTGTGTGTTTGTGTTTGTTTCAATGTTCTATAATTATCATTGACCTGGCTCTTAGGTTAGGTTAGGTTAGGTTAGGAGCTGCGGGGCTATGCATCACTTTATTACGGATATAATTTTATTGCTTAATCGTCTTACATATAATTAAGGAGAAGGGGATAATGTTATAGATATTAATGAGTACAATTAGAGGTAAGAGGGCCAGGTAAGAGGGCCAGGTAAGAGGGCCAGGTAGGAGGGCCAAGGTATAGGAAGGCCAGGGTAATGCAGAGACGTGTGATGGATGAAGGAAATTAAAAGCTAAATCACACACACACACACACACACACACACACACACACACACACACACATTGGTTATACTAAGACCATTGTGTTGTGTGTCACTTGGTTCTCGTTCAACCTTGTATATGTTTGTTGTTTTAGCCATGTTAGTCTGATTAAGAAGAGGTTAATCATCCTGGCTCATTCCTCCGTCCGTGAGCGAGTGAGTGACAAAGACCTATATAGAGGGAGCCTGTGTCACCGCTCATCATGTTGACTTTAACATTGTGAAGGGAAAAAAATAAACATTAAATATTGACTCAGGCATTATGAAAATTAAACACTAGAGCCATCACCCAATTTTCTTGAGAGGAGCGTGTGTTTTGTGTGTGTCCTCTCTCTCTCTCTCTCTCTCTCTCTCTCTCTCTCTCTCTCTCTCTCTCTCTCTCTCTCTCTCTACGTGTTTTGTTTTGTTTAGAAAACTTTTGATTGAGGCAGAAAATGACTCTTAACTTTGGCTATTTCACTGCTGTTCGGTGATGAGGTGTGTCGTTTGCTGTGTTGGTTGTTGTCATTGCTGTACTGTGCTATGGAGTTCTGTTAGTCACTGCTGTGCTGTGCTGTGAATTTATCTTAGTCACTGCTGTACTGTGCTGTGATTTTATCTTAGTCACTGCTGTACTATGGAGTTCTGTTAGTCACTGCTGTACTGTGCTGTGGAGTTATCTTAGTCACTGCTGTACTGTGGAGTTCTGTTAGTCACTGCTGTACTGTGCTGTGGAGTTATCTTAGTCACTGCTGTACTGTGGAGTTCTGTTAGTCATTACTACTACTACACTACGATGCTGGCTGTCTCTTATCTTCAATCATATTAGAACAAACACCGAAAACACGTGAAACAAAAACACCACTAAACACCGAAAACGTGTGAAACATGAAAACAACACCCACTATACACCGAAAATACGTGAAACAAAAACACCACTAAACACCGAAAACACGTGAAAGATAAAAAAAAAGCCACGAGAAACAGATGTAAAAAAAAAAGATTATTGACTTGTCCCCGCGAGAATTATGGTAATAAAGGAAACATTTAACTTTATGATTAAAAAGAAAAAAAATGTATGTCCTTTGGTGCATACAGTAAAAACGCAGGAAAGATAAAAAAAAAGAATAATGAAATGCAGTTTAGTCCTTTGGTTTTATTTATTTATTTATTTATTTATTTATTTAAAGACTCGGAAGCGTTATTTGTTTTTGTTTTTCGATACAAACAAAAAACAAATACAATATGATATTTTTTTATGTAATCGCCCTCCCTCCCCACAACCCGCCCCCTCCCCCACAATTACCCCCTCCCCCACAATTGCCCCCTCCCCCACAATTACCCCATTCCCCACAATTGCCCCCCTCCCTTAAAAAAATCCTGTGTTTATGAGATAGCATTGTGCGTTACGTCACTGTTATTTATACCACTCAGCGATGGAGGGGGTGGGGTTATGACCTGTCTGTCTGTCCTAAATTTCTCTCTCTGGTTTATTCATCGCAAAACAATAAAGGAAATGCAGTGAAACCTCCATATAACGGACTATATGGAGGAAGAGAGTCCGTTATATTTAGGTTTCACTGGGATATACGTAGACAATGTGGACCCTCGGTGGCCGTACTGTAAGGTGCCGCTGTAGGGTGTAAGCTATAGTAGGTTCACATTAATTTGCTGGATTTATGTAATTTTGTAATTGTTAAACCCAGTTAATTGGTGTTTATATATGATATTTAAATAATAAAACACCACCTAAACCCTTAAGACTAGGAAACACTAAACCTAAAATGGTAATTAGTAATGACAGGTATTTATTTCCTTAACATTATCATTATTAGTTGAAAATATTAAATTACAAAAAAAAATTGTAAACATTTCTTTTTCTCGCCTTTGTTGACAAGTCACAAACTTCCGGGATTATACCGATGCTAATTTACATTTTTATTAACATTGTTTCTCGAGTCTTGTGTGTGTGTGTCGCCTCCAGGAGATTATTGCATATTTTTAAGATGACTTCTCGCTGCCTGATCCTCTGTCGTGGCGCCCAGAGCAGGAGGCAGGAGCTGATGGAAGGACATTTAGGAATTTCAGAAAACTGTTTATATATCACCAAGTGTGTAAGAAGTGTAACACGACTCTGGGCCGGAGATATAGAGCTGGGTATTACATCTCTTAAGCTTCGTCTTACATAGGATATAATGGGGGTGCTCAATAAACTAGCTCCTTTGCGTTGCTTGAAGAAAACGCCCAAACTCTCCTGTGTAGTGAACTATACACCACTAACTCACATGTAGAGTGTGTGTTACGTAGAGTGTGAAGACTAACAGTAGTGAAAAAATACAGTTCTGATAATATTATTAGGATTTATGTGAGCGTCAGGTAGAAAATCATAAAGAGAAATGCAGTATTTTGTTTGGGTTGGTCTCTCTCTCTCTCTCTCTCTCTCTCTCAACAACAACAACAACAACACACTTGTCCTTGATTTTCAGTATTACACACACACACACACACACACACACACACTGCAAAGAAGTCCCACTACCCAACCAAATTACAAAACCTGAAGCAGACCAACATCAGTCAATGGTATGGTAAGCTTAAAGAACTCTGTGGACTAAACAATAAGACACACCCCCTCCCCTTCCTCAGCCATCTCACTAATGTTGACGCAGCTGAGCAAACAAATAACCATTTCGCTACTATATGCCAGACGCTCCCCCGGCTTGACACAACCACTCTTCCTGCTTACCTACCAGCCCCCCTTCCCACTGACTTAGTAGAAGAATTTGAAGTAGCAAAACGCCTGGACAAACTAAAATTAAAAAGCTCTACCACCCCCATTGACTTACCAATGAAACTCTTCAAGGAGTTCTCCCCGGAGCTTGCTAAACCCCTATGCTCCATCATCAATGCTTCTCTCAGTCAAGCCAGATGCCCAGCTGACTGGAAGACCTTATGTATCACCAGTGCCCAAGTCAACCAGCCCACAATCCTTAAATCAGCTACGACCTATTGCAATCACCCCAATACCCAGCCTAATCTGTGAAAGTTTTGTGTTCGACTGGGCTTATGCTGATATTGCAGGAGTCGTAGACCCTCAGCAATTTGGCAACATGAAAACTTCCTCCACCACTCACTGTCTTGTCAGCTTTCTCGATTACATATACCGCCATCTCGAGAAACGAAAAACGTCTGTAGCTGTCGCCTTCATTGATTTCACTAAAGCATTTGACCTAGTCGACCACAATATAATCATCAACAAAGTTATTGGATCTGGGCTTCGGAGAAGTCTTATACCATGGCTTACAGACTTCCTCAGTGACCGACGCCAAGCTGTACGCTTCCGAGAGGCTGTCTCCACCTTTCAGTCACTCACCTGTGGCGTCCCCCAAGGCACCAAGATGGGACCACTCTGCTTCCTTATGCTCATCAATGATGCCCTAAGAGAAACCCCTGCTCGTTGGAAATATGTCGACGACTCCACCATTGGGATCAGCGTCAACAATTCTGCTCCCAACTATACTGCCCTTCAGGATTTATTGAACAGTCTCCAAAACTGGGCCACCAACAACCATGTCACCATCAACCATACCAAGACCATGGCGCACATCAACCTCCTCCGACATTGTCCCACCCTTCCATTACTCTATAGGTCCGAACACACTCCAGGTTGTAGATTCCACGAAGCTCCTCGGCGTCACCATAGACAACAAACTAAATTGGAAACCACACGTCAGTGAAGTTATCAAATCCTCCAATTTCCGTCTCCACCTCCTCCGCCGACTCAAGTCCCTCGGAGTTCCTGCACACGAGCTCCTCAGTGTTTACACAACATTCATACTTCCCAAGCTCACATATGCCTCCCCCACCTGGTCTTCCTCCCTAAATGCCACACAACGTAAACACCTAGAAAAAGTGCAAAAGAGGGCATGCAAGATTATTCTCTCCCCTTCCTACTCCACATATCAAGAAGCGCTTCTTTCCTTGTGGTTATCAGCATATACCTAGATCACGCGCACCTACAGTGATTTACTTGCATATATATATATATATATATATATATATCACTGTTGCTGTCTCTGTTTACTGTCTTTCTCCCTCTTTTCATCTTTCAAAAGTTCGTTGCTTCTACTCTTCTTCCTTCTTCTCCTTTTTCTTCTTCCTTCTCCTCTCTTCATTCCTTCTTCTCCTTCTCTTCTTCCTTCTCCTCCTTGTCTTCTTCCTTCTCTTCTTCCTTCTCCTCCTTGTCTTCTTCCTTCTCCTCCTTGTCTTCTTCCTTGTCTTCTTCCTTCTCCATTTCCTTCACTTCCTTGTCTTCTTCCTTCTCCTCCTTGTCTTCTTCCTTCTCCTCCTTCTTCTCCTTACTTTTGCCCCCCCCCCTCTTCATCTCATTTATTATTCTTCCCAAATCCACGTTCTCCGCGACCCATATTCCTACGACTTTTATTCTGTCCACTCTCATTATTATCCACATTCATCATCCTTTCCTTGTCTCTCTCCTTTACTGCTTCATCTACTCCCTTCTTCGTCGCCGTACTGTAAAACTCCCTCACCCTTGTCGGTCGTGTTCTCGTCTTCTCCCTTCCTCTACTTACCCATTACCCCCTCCTCCACCTCATCTAACTTTGCTCCGCCCACCTGCCCCTTGCATCCTTCTGTGCGTCCGTTTGTGTATCCATCCGTCCATTCGACCGTCCTTTCTACCGCGCGTTCGACAATAATGAACGCAAAAAGGAAAAAAATCGACGTTACCGTGTTCACACACGCTGAATAAATGTTGTCTGTTCATAGAAGTTAAGCTGTAATAGATAAATACCATATAAAGTTTATACGGTAGAGGCGTCGCGACAACACTGCGGGGTTGACCATCACAGTCCAACTGGTCTAGAGTTCAATGCCGTGTTTGTCAGGGGCGCTTCTTTTTTATATGTTAAAGTTTAAGTTGGTGACCATCTGTACTGTATGAAGGATGATGACCTTTCACTTAATTACCGGTATCTTGTAATTACCATTATTCTGGTCGTACAGTAGGATTTTACCCAATGAAAAAATCGCCAAATGAGATTTTTATTATAACGAAAAATGGTCACTTGGTATGTTTTAACAATGAATATTCCTTCACGTACAGTAGGCTTGGTTGTCAGGTTATGATTTGTGAGTTGGGATTTATTTCTACCATACAGTTGTGTCCGGTGAGGTTATGTGTAGAGGAGATCTGTCAATGGGATTGTGTCATGTGAGATTCGTGTCAGTGTGTCTCAGTGTACTATTCAAGAGACCCATGTGAACCCTTCACACATTAACTAGGTCAATGAGGCAATTGCTCTGATAACTGAGAGGAAGGAGAGAGAGAGAGAGAGAGAGAGAGAGAGAGCCTTCATTTGTGTGTACATGTATTTTATTCCACTGTTCTGGGAAGACAGAGAGATGGAGGCGTGACTTGTAGTGAGGGTAAGAGACTTGAATATCTCTCTCTCCCTCCTCCCTCTCCTTCCTCCGTTCCTCCTATCTACCTTGCTTTTTTCCTCTCATTTCCTTTTTCCCTTTTCTTTTCTCCCTCTCTTTATCCTCCCCATTCATCCTCTCTCTTTCCTTCTTCTTCCTCTCTTCCCTCTTCTCTTCTCCCTCCTTCTTCTTCCTCTCTTCCCTCTTCTCTCCTCCCTCATCCTTCCCCCTTCTCATACCTCTCCCTCTCCCTCTCCCACTCCATCCCTGTTTACTACCTCACCCCACCTCTTCCCTCTCCCTTCCTTCACCCTCCCCTCCCCACCTATTTTACACCCCCTTGGTCCTCGGGGTGTTTTCATGCACACAGTTCCTCAGAATCGTTCACGTTTCAGTGATTTTTATTTTATTACACGGATTTTTTTTAGACTCGCTCCCCACCTCCCTATTTCTCTGGCTGTATTCTGACAGAGTTGCCTGGTCTCTCTCTCTCTCTCTCTCTCTCTCTCTCTCTCTCTCTCTCTGTATGTCTGTGTTTGTCTTTATGTTGATCATTGTTTCCCTGTTTATCTCTCTCTCATACTGTATCTCTTATTGTTTGTTAGCTTTATATATATTTATCTTTTTCTGTTTATCTCTGTTTATCTTTATTATCTTTTTGTCTGTCGTTGCTTTTTGTCTCGTTCTCGTCTTTTCTCTCTTTATCACACACACACAGACACGCGCACGCACACACACACAAGAGGAGCGAAGGTCATAGTACGTCTTGGTGTGTGTAGTAGTAATTACCATTGAACATAGGAGAATAAAACTGTATTATTTCCTTTAATTTTATTCATTCAGAAACAACGGATAACTTGAAGAATCAATCCACCACCCTGACGCTAACTTGAGGTTAGGTTCGGTTAATGCTCAGGTGAAATAAGGTGGGGTGTCTAATCTTCAGGTGAAATAAGGCGGGGTGTCTAATCTTCAGGTGAAATAAGGCGGAATGTTTAATCTTCAGGTGAAATAAGGTAGGGTGTCTAATCTTCAGGTGAAATAAGGCGGGGTGTCTAATCTTCAGGTGAAATAAGGTGGGGTGTCTAATCTTCAGGTGAAATAAGGAGGGGTGTCTAATCTTCAGGTGAAATAAGGCGGGGTGTCTAATCTTCAGGTGAAATAAGGTAGAAAAATTCTATATTGACTTTCTCGATACGTTGGTAGTAATACATTGAACCATTAGAAAATATTCTTTATGCATTATGAGGGAAGTGTTTGATTAGAATTTGTTAATAACAGATTGTAAATTAGTTTCAAATATATTATACGAGTAAGAAACATCGTACACCTAGTACAAACGGGACTCATATGTATACATCATTACATATATACTGCTTATTTCTTTATTTCCCATGGGCTATTACGTTAAATATATAAAGTTTGTTGTAACACGAGTTACTAGATACGTCTGAACACTGTGGTCACCTCACAAAAGTAAACACACGAAATACCTATTATAGATGAATAAATATACCTTATAAAGTTTATATGGTAGAGGCGTCGCGACGACACTGCGGGGTTGGCCATCCATAATATTTTCACTCATATGATGGGTGATGACCTTTCACTTAATTACCAGCATCTTGTAATTATCATTATTTTGGTCGTACAGTAGGATTTTACCCCATGAAAAAATCATCCAATAGGATTTTTATTATAACGAAAAATGGTCACTTGGTATGTTTTAACAATGAATATTCCTTCACGTACAGTAGGCTTGGTTGTCAGGTTATGATTTGTGAGTTGGGATTTATTTCTACCATACAGTTGTGTCCGGTGAGGTTATGTGTAGAGGAGATCTGTCAATGGGATTGTGCCATGTGAGATTCGTGTCAGTGTGTCTCAGTGTACTATTCAAGAGACCCATGTGAACCCCTCACACATTAACTGGGTCAATGAAGCAATTGCTCTAATAACGTAGTTAGTCAGTCAGTCAGTTATTTTACCATCTGAGTCTTATTATAATACATCTCTCAACGGTTCAACCACTACTGTATGTCTGTGTCCGTGTGCTATTATGTCTATTTGTGAGTAAGTTCATTTTCAGCCTAAATGACAGTGTGTCTCTGTTTCAATATGTCAGTTACCCTTTGGGGGTAACACTGCCCACTGGTCTAGATCTGGCGAGAAAACTGCCCCCACCCAAAGGTCACTTGTTGGGTGTTACAAAGCACCTGCTGGGTGTGTTGGGTGATTTAGGTGAGTCTTCCCCCGCCCTCTCCCAACAATCCCCCATCCCCGCTCTCCACCCACAACCCAGGGCCACGGTGTGTAAGGTTAAGGCGTTCGAATTTTAATTGGGTTGATGATGAAATAATGCATGTGAGGAGAAGAAGAAGAAGAAGAAGAAGAAGAAGAAGAAGAAGAAGAAGAAGAAGAAGAAGAAGAAGAAGAAGAAGAAGAAGAAGATTACGTTAGGTTACGTTAGGCCAGATTAGGTTAAGTTAGGTTAGGTCTGGTCAGGTTACATTATGCATGAAGGTATTCATTTATATGTATATTTATGATCTACAGGATCGTTTATGGCCAGTCAAAGGCTTCTAGAAAAGATAAATACATAGAAGTTATCACGAATGGCCAATTATCCCTATTTAGTGTAACATACAGTATATATTAGATGGAGTTCCGCTTTTATTTGTTTGTTTTCGTATTATTTAAGTCATTTATTTGTTAACATTTAGCTTAGAATAAGTAAATATTATACAAAACAAAACATTGAAAAACTCACAAGTGAATTTGTAACATATAATCAAGTCCAGATAATAATACCAATACCACGTGCTGGTCAAGCTCCGAAAGAGTTGTCCGGGGGTCTAGCTAACCTCTGGTCGGGGCTTGACCAGCACGAAAAAAAAAAAAAAAAATTTTTTTACTAAACGAGATTTTGGCAACCTGTGGTGTAATAGTCAGCATGCTCGCCTTGCAAGCGAGTGGACCCCTGTTCGATTCCCGGACAGAGTGAAACTATGAGCATTTATTTTTTACGTCATTTGGCTTTCTATTTACCAGTAAATGGAAACCTGGATGTTAATCGATTTGCGGATCTTATTCTGGAATAATGGTTAGCCAGTGCAGTTGCCGAGTTGTCCGGTCTTCTCGGACTATTCATTGAAACTGGGACATACAACTCGTTAACTTAGGGTGTGGTTGTGGTGTTGGCGACAGATTCTAACACCTTAAACAAATTCACGCCTAGGGTGCTCTAGAGCCGGCCATCCTCGTACACGAAGGGCAACCATTATTGTTACGTGTATAATATTACCACCACTACCACAACCAGCATTATCACTACTATTGTCATCTTCTCAACTATCATCATTCCTTCCCTCTTCCTCCTCCTGCCTCTATATTTTAATAATTATCGTCTCAATTATTATTATTATCATCATTATTTTTATTATTATTATTACCGTATTATTATTATTATTATTATTATTATTATTATTATTATTATTAACAATACAACATGTGGCTGGAACAACAGTAGAAATTAGAAATAAGATAAAAAGTTGTATTAAATTAACAATTAAAACACAAACAAGAACCACAGGTAGAAGTCGATCAGTTTTTTTTTATCATGAGAGAGAGAGAGAGAGTCCCTGGCTCACTGTTACGTTATGATAAAGTTGTTGGTAAATATATGGTATGGAAATTGTGTTGATACTCTCTCTCTCTCTCTCTCTCTGTCTCTCTCTCTCTCACACACACACCAACCACAAACAAACAACACATCACAAACAAACAAGCAAGCAACAACACAACACAAACAATAATGACACCACAAAAAACATCATTCTAAAAAACAAACAATAAAACAAACAAAAACAATAAAACAAACAAACCAACAAACAATAAAACAAACAAACAATCAAACAAACAACAATAAAACGAACAAACGAAGAATAAAACAAAACAAACAATAAAACAAACAAACAAACAAACAGTAAAACAAACAAACGTACATAAAAACAATCAAACAAACATAAAAACAATAAAAAAACAGACCCTCTTCAACAAACCACCACCACCAAGGACTTCACTAACCTACCACCTCCACCACCACCTCCTACAACACTATTTATAATCCCAAAACTTCCCAAAGGTCACTCCTGCCTCGGTGACCTTTGGGGGTTAACACTGCCCACTGGTCTAGATCTGGTGAGAAAACTGCCCCCACCCAAAGGTCACTTGTTGGGTGTCACAAAGCGCCTGCTGGGTGATTTAGGCGAGTCTTCCCCCGCCCTCCCCCATCCCCCCTCTCCAACCCAGGGTCACAGTGTGTAAGGTTAAGGCGTTTGAATTTTAATTTAGTTGATGATGGTATAATGCAGAGGAGGAGGAGGAGGAGGAGGAGGAGGAGGAGGAGAACAAGAACAAGAAGAACAAGAACAAGAAGAACAAGAACAAGAACAAGAAGAACAAGAACAAAAACAAGAACAAGAAGAAGGCTACCTGTAGATTACGTTAGGTTACGTTAGGCTAGATTAGCTTAAGTTAGGTTAGGTCTGGTCAGGTTACATTATGCATGAAGGTATTCATTTATATGTATATTTATGATCTACAGGATCGTTTATGGCCAGTCAAAGGCTTCTAGAAAATACAAATACATAGAAGTTATCACTAATGGCCAATTATCCCTATTTAGTGTAACATACAGTATATATTAGGTGGAGTTCCGCTTTTATTTGTTTGTTTTCGTATTATTTAAGTCATTTATTTGTTAACATTTAGCTTAGAATAAGTAAATATTAAACAAAACAAAACATTGAAAAACTCACAAGTGAATTTGAATCATATAATCAAGTCGAGATAATAATACCAATACCACGTGCTGGTCAAGCTCCGAAAGAGTTGTCCGGGGGTCTAGCTAACCTCTGGTCGGGGCTTGACCAGCACGAAAAAAAAAAAAAAATTTTTACTAAACGTGATTTTGGCAACCTGTGGTGTAATATTAGATACCGCTTGTGCTGAGTGACCCTGTTAGGTGTTCTGGGTAATAAGTTCTATATACAGGAGAGAACACAAACACCTGTATAGTTTTGTAGGTTCGGTTTACTGGATAAGAGTATGTACACAGAGGGGGGTAGCACTCCTCCCTAGCTAGGCTCCTGGTCAACTGCTATAGACGACGTATGGCAAGTGATACATTAGCAGCTTCCATACGTCGCCAGGCACATTAATTAAGCATGTGGGATATGGTAATAACATTGCCACACGGCTAGGCTGAATAAATCGGACATAAATGGAGCACATACATAATATACATACATAATATATAATCCAGCATACATAATATACATACACCTCCCTCCCCCCTATACGCTCATAGCAAAGTCTTGAGCGGACCTTTTCTTTTGGATCCGTTCTGAGTGTCGAGGGACTTCATCACTGGGAAGGGTATGGGACTCAACACTGGTGGCGGGGCCAGCAGAAGGCATTGTTACTGGGCGGAGAAAACGACGGTTCCTCCACCACACACGACCACTGGGTAACCGCACCTGGTAGTCCCGTGACCTACCGAGACCCATGACTACGCCTACTTTGTCCCAACGTAGGGAGGTCGGGTCCTGAACACGGACTTGGGGTGCCGACACCAACCTTGGGGAGAGAACGGGCGCGGTCGTTAGGAAGCGGCGACGACGTCCTGAACACGTTCTGGCGGCTTTGGCGGTCGCAATCCTTCGTTCCTACCCACAATTCTTGAGAAGTGATTGAGGGTGAGCAGGGACACAAGAACGAAGTCCATACAAAACCTGGGCAGGGGAGCGTCCGGTGTAGTTCGGTGTGTTGCGGAGTTCAAGAAGACCCCGGTCGAAGGCCTCGCAGTCAATGTTCCCAGAAGGGGCCACCTTAAGGATGAGGTGCTTCAGGGATTTGACAGCAGCCTCAGCGTGGCCGTTGGACTGCGGGTAATGGGGCGATGACAACACATGCCGGACTCCCCATCGGTCAAGGAACACAGCAAAGTCCCGGCTTGTGAACTGAGGCCCTCCGTCGGTTCGCAGGCGTACAGGAACGCCCACGTCACGGAAGTAGTGGCGGAACTTGCTGATGGTGGCGGCAGACGTCGTGTCATTACCGCCCTTGATGACAACCGGCCAACCAGAGAGACGGTCGACGATAACCAGGAAGGACTTTCCTGACACACAGAAAAAGTCGGCCGACACAGACTCAAAGGGGCGGGTGGGGTTGTCGTCACTCATGAAGGGTACCTGCTGCTGGCTGGGTTGTACTACGTGGCGGGGCTTACACACCTGGACAGCATTGGAGATGTCGGGGTCGATGCCAGGCCGGAACACAGTCTGTCTTGCACGTCGTTTGGTGGCCTCAGCTCCACGGTGACTGTCGTGAAGGCGAGCCAAGACGTGGGGACGTAATGCAGCAGGGACAACTACCGAAGGAGAGGTGTCACTGGCCAGAAGTAGGGGTAGGGCGGCAGCAGGGTAGTTGCTGCTCCCTTCGTGCACCCTGTTGGCGTATTTTACCTCAAGAATCGGTGTTGGGAAGTCCTGGGAGATGATGGCCAACTCTTGGCAATGTCTGTAGGACAGCAAAGGAGTCGGGACACCATTATGCACGTCAATCCAGGCCTGACACGACCTGTTGCCAAAGGTGACAGGTGCATAGAGTGAACCCAGGGCTGGGGCCATCTGTGAACCATCTGCCGTGACGCAGAGGTCCTCGGGAGGCGGTCCTAGATCGCTTGGAGAGAGCCCCAAGCATCGCAAATGCTGGGGACCGATGACTGTAGCATCAGCGCCGGTGTCGGGCAACATCTGAAGACGGGATGACACACCGCCGTAGGTCACGATGACGCTGATGTACTGGGGGACTTTGGTCCTGGGATGCGAGGAGTACACCCTCCTAATATGGGTCGGGCTTTGTCCAGGGTCGTCGTGCCTCTGATTTGGCGACTGTGGGCGGCCCTCTCTGGTGGAAGGGCGCTGAAGCTTCCGCCGACGCTGTCCCTTGGGTTTGTGGGTAGGGCAACACTTGTCATAGTGGCCCAGACGACCGCACACATTGCACTGTACGTACTTAGCTGGGCACCGCACTGTGAGCGACCAGTGGCCCTTACGGTCACAACTGTTGCAGGTAGACTGAGCAGCTGGACACACCTGTGTTCCGTGCTGCTTACCACAGTTGTTACAAAATGAACCGGGCGTGGACGTGGTGGGCGAAGGCGTAGGAGCAGACTTCTTGTCCTTCTTGTACCGGGACACAGCGCGTACAGCTGTAGGGGGAGCTCGGAGGGCAGAGGTGGCACACCTGGCAGCCTCATAGGAGCGACATATCGTCAACACATCCTGAAGAGAAGAGGAAGAGTCGAGGGAGGTGAGGCGTTGGACAAGTTCCTCGTCCTTAACACCCATCAGGATCACCTGCTTCAACTGGGTCTCCTCGCACTGCTGGTGGTGGCCTAAACATATATCTACCTCTTCCGAGGCTCTCTTAAGACGTACATAAAAAGCGTCAAAAGACTCACCCTCCATCTGTCTGCAGCTAAACAATTCCCTCCTGCGCAGAGCTTCATTCTGCTGTCCTTTGATGTGCCGTTGTAGAACGTCCAGTACCTCCTCTACAGACAGCGAAGAGGTTGGGGGTACCTGCAACGTATGTTCCAAGATACGCTGAATTTCCAAGGACAGGCACATACGCAGCTGGATGAGTTGTTTAGGCTGTGACAAACTCTGGAGATCCACCATTGTAGAATAATCAGCCCACCGCCGCCGCCATTCACGAAAAGTCTGGAAATTCACATCAGGCTTCAAGATGGGCGGTGTTTGAGCTGCTGCTTTAGGTGGGGCTGGGGGGCGTGAAGGAAGCATGGATGAGGTATCTGAACCAGTCAGTACCGAGGCAGTGTTAGAGCCAGGGGCTTGGTTAACAGTGAGGCGAGATATCAAGGCTTCAAACCGTGAACTGTCTTCCAATCTCCGTTGGTGGTCTCGTTCTGCCTCTGCTTGCCTTCTGTGCTCATCCGCCACACGTCTGTGAGCTTCATCCTCGCGTCTCTCATCTCTCATAAACTTCAGTAAAGCAATTATCTCTGGAGACAACGCTGAATATTGAGGTGAAGGACTGCGCGATGTTGTGGGGGCTGGAGCGTCGTGGCCGGCCTGGTCATCCATCTCTGGGGGACTATCATCCGCTTGACAAATCCAGGCGCTGGGTCCACGGCTACGTAAGGCATGAGACATAACTACTTCATCTGTGTACTGTCTTAAATCAGTGTTGACCGGTCAGCCCGTCGTATCAACAAGATTTCAGACAAAAAAATTAATTAAATACACAGATAAGTAGGTTATATATATAAAATATATATAATGAAGCCGCGCGGTCAGCAAGTGTTAGTACATGTATGTGTGTGTGTGTGTGTGTGTGTCCCGGGCAAAGCGTCTCGCCCCAGCTGTGAGGGGGGGTGGAGGCGGCGCTGTGAGGGAGGGGGGTGGAGACAGCGAGCTCAGTCACCCTCTGTAAACGGTCAGAGAGGGGTGCGCTGAACTCTACTCCCCACAAATGCCCAGAACATGCCGTATACCTTGGAAATCCTTTCGAACAAGGTCACACATGAATGGCACGAAACACACAATGCACTAAACACTTCACAGAAAATCACCGTCACTGACACTGCTCAAAGTTGCGAAATTCTTCGAGGGATGACGCGGCGGTTGACACAAGGTGGGAGTCCATAAGCCGGCTTTCACAAACTTGCACTAATCACTCGTAATTATCCAGTAAGATTACGCACTGCGCCATGTTAGGTGTTCTGGGTAATAAGTTCTATATACAGGAGAGAACACAAACACCTGTATAGTTTTGTAGGTTCGGTTTACTGGATAAGAGTATGTACACAGAGGGGGGGTAGCACTCCTCAGCTAGGCTCCTGGTCAACTGCTATAGACGACGTATGGCAAGTGATACATTAGCAGCTTCCATACGTCGCCAGGCACATTAATTAAGCATGTGGGATATGGTAATAACATTGCCACACGCTGCTAGCTAGGCTGAATAAATATAAATGGAGCACATACATAATATACATACATAATATATAATCCAGCATACATAATATACATACAATAGGGTGCGCGGCGCTCACACCCCGATCCTTGGCACTGAAGGGGTGCCCGACCCTCACACCCCAGGTCATGTGAAGGGGTGCCCGGCACTCACACCCCGGTTTGCAGCACTGTAGGGGTGCCCGGCCCTCACACCCCGTTTCATGGCACTGAAAGGGTGCCCGGCCCTCACACCCCGATTCATGACACTGAAGGGGTGCCCTGCCCTCACATCCCAGGTCATGGCACTAAAGGGGTGCCCGGCCGTCACACCCCGGGTCATGGTTCTGGAGGGGTGCCCGGCCCTCACACTCCGGAACATGTCACTGAAAGGGTGCCCGGCCCTCACACCCCGGGTCATGTCACTGAAGGGATGCACAGTTCTCACACTCCTGGTCATGGCACTGAAGGGGTGTCTGGCCCTCACACCCCGGGCGATGGTGCTGGATTGGTGCCCGGCCCTCACACCCCGGGTCATGTCACTGAAGGGGTGCACAGTTCTCACACTCCTGGTCATGGTACTGAAGGGGTGCCTGGCCCTCACACCCCGGGCGATGGTGCTGAAGGTTTGCCCGGCCCTCACACCCCTGGTCATGTACTGAAATTGTTGCTCGGACCTCACACCCTGATTCATGGCACTGAAAGGGTGCCCGGCCATCACACCCCGGGCCATGGTGCTGGAGGGGTGTCAGGCCCTGACACACCTGGGTCATGACACTGAAGGGGTGTCCCGGCCTCACACCCCAGGCCATGGTGCTGGAGGGGTGCCCGTTCCTCACACCCCGGGTCATGTCACTGAAAGGGTGCCCGGCCCTCATACTCCGGGTCATGTCACTGAAGAGGTGCCCAGCTCTCACACTCCGGGTCATGGCACTGAAGGGGTGCCTGGCCCTCACACCCCTTTTCATGGCACTGAAGGGGTTCCCGACCCTAACACCCGGGTTCATGTCACTTATGGGGTGCCCGGCCCTCACACCCCGGGTAATGGTGCTGTAGGGGTGCCCGGCCCTGACACCCTGGGTCATGTGAAGGGGTGCCCGGCCCTCACACCCTGGTTCAAAGCACTGTATGGGTGCCTTGCACTCACACTCCGTTTCATGGCACTTAAGGGGTGCCCGGCCCTCACACCCAGGTTCATGACACTGAAAGAGTGCCCGGCCCTCACACCCCGGGTCATGTCACTGAAGGGGTGCCCGGCCCTCACACCCCGGGTCATGGCACTGAAGAGGCCGGACCTCATCCCGGGTCCAGAGCAATGAAGGTGCCAGGCCTCACACCCCAGTGTAGGTATGAAAGGATACCCCTCCTCACACCCCGGGTCGCGACACTGAAGGGGTGCGTGTCCCTCACACCCCGGGTCATGGTGCTGGAGGGGTGCCCGGCCCTCACACACCCGGGTCATGTCACTGAAAGGGTGCCCGCCCCTCACATACCGGGTCATGGAGCTGAAGGGGTCCCCAGACATCACAACCCGATTCATGGCACTGAACGGGTGCCCGGTCCTGACACCCTTGGTCATGTCACTGAAGGGGTGCCCAGCCTTCACACCCCGGGACATGGCACTGAAGGGGAGCCCGGCCCTCACACCCCGGGTCATGGTGCTGAAGGGGTGCCCGGCCGTCACACCCCGGGTCATGTCACTCAAGGGGTGCCCGGCCCTCACACCCCGGGTCATGTCAATGAAGTGGTGCCCGGCCTCACACCCTGGGTCATGGTGCTGAGGGTGCCTGTGCCACCAGGCCCTCAATCGTGTCACTGAAAGGGTGCCCGCCCCTCACATACGGGGTCATGGAGCTGAATGGGTCCCCGGACATCACACCCCGATTCATGGCACTGAACGGGTGCCCGGTCCTCACACCCTTGGTCATGGCACTGATGAGGTGCCAGGCCCTCACACCCCTGGCCATGGCACTGAAGGTTTGCCCGGCCCTCACACCCCTGGTCATGTACCTAAAGTGGTGCCCGGCCCTCACACCCGGAGTCATAGCACCAGCGTGCCTGGCCCCATACCCGGGTCATGGTGTTGAGGGGTGCCCGGCCCTCACACCCCTGGTCATGTACCTAACGTGTTGCCCGGACCTCACACCCCGAGTCATAGCACTAAAGGGGTGCCCGGCCCTCACACCCCGGGTCATGTCACTGAATAGGTGCCCGGCCCTCACACCCCGGGTCATGGCACTGAAGGGGTGCCTGGCCCTCACACACCGGGTCATGGGGCTGGAGGGGTGCCCGGCCTTCACACCCCGGGTCATGTCACTAAAGGGGTGCCCGGCCCTCACACCCCGGTTCATGTCACTGAAGGGGTGCACGGCCATGACACCCCGGGTCATGGACCTAAAGAGGTGCCCGGCCCTCACACCCAGGGTCATGGGGTTGAAGCGTTTCCCGGCCCTCACACCTCGGGTCATGGCACTGAAGGGGTGCCCGACCCTCACACTCCAGGTCATGTGAAGGGGTGCCCGGCCCTCACACCCCGGTTCACAGCACTGTAGGGGTGCCCGGCCCTCACACCCCGTTTCATGGCACTGAAAGGGTGCCCGGCCCTCACATCCCGGGTCATGGCACTAATGGGGTGCCCGGCCGTCACACCCAGGGTCATGGTGCTGGAGGGGTGCCCGGCCCTCACACCCTGGATCATGTCACTGAAAGGGTGCCCGGCCCTCACACCCCGGATCATGTCACTGAAGGGGTGCACAGTTCTCACACTCCTGGTCATGGCACTGAAGGGGTGCCTGGCCCTCACACCCCGGGCGATGGTGCTGGATTGGTGCCCGGCCCTTACACCCCGGGTCATGTCACTGAAGGGGTGCACAGTTCTCACACTCCTGGTCATGGCACTGAAGGGGTGCCTGGCCCTCACACCCCGGGCGATGGTGCTGAAGGTTTGCCCGGCCCTCACACCCCTGGTCATGTACTGAAATTGGTGCTCGGCCGTCACACCCTGATTCATGGCACTGAAAGGGTGCCCGGCCATCACACCCCGATTCATGAGACTGAAGGGGTGCCCTGCCCTCACATCCCGGGTCATGGCACTGAAAGGGTGCCCGGCCCTCACACCCCGATTCATGACACTGAAGGGGAACCCGGCCCTCACATCCCGGGTCATGGCACTAAAGGGGTGCCGGGCTGTCACACCCCGGGTGATGGCGCTGGAGGGGTGCCCGGCCATCACACCCTGGATCATGTCACTGAAAGGGTGCCCGGCCCTCACACCCCGGGTCATGTCACTGAAGGGGTGCACAGTTCTCACACTCCTGGT
>NW_024756158.1:0-20470 GCF_018991925.1 Homarus americanus
TTTAACTTTCGTTTTCAAAACATAATGTCATTGTTTATTAATTATGATATTCTATATATGCTGTGGTACTCGAAATACTTTTTTCTACTTATATGAATCAGTTGAGTTGAGTAAACTTTTATTTGCATAGTTTTGAAGAAGACTACAGGACATAGTTTAAATTTTTACATATCAACAGTGCAGTACTTTATCTTAAGTAATATTTTCAGGCACTTTCTCCAACACTGCCTACAGTGGACCTGATGTGAACTAGAATGAAGTTGGCTGGACATAAAGTTTACTGGACCTCAAGTAGTCTGTGGTATTGTATTTAATATTGTTGTGGTACTTTGAATGTTAGGAAAGTTCTACAGGCATTCCCCAGTTTATAAGAGTACTGTGTCTTATAAAAACCTATGGTAAATCGAATCACTATTCCTATAGACTCACATTATAAAAGCCAAGATACTTTTCTACAACGAAAACAGTTCCCCCCAAATTATGTACGGTCCCCCAAAAAGTATCGGTTGAATTTTCTAGCGGTAAAATTTGAAACTCTAGATGAAATACTTTGCTGTGATCCCCAGTGCATCAGCATAAGTTGGTACAGGTACATCCGGTCACTATATGAGCAATAGCCGTAGACGGCGGGTAGCGAGGGAGTCGTCCTCGTGTGACATACGACCGTACGGTATATGCTTTACTATAACAAGAAATTCATTGAGCTATATTAATGTATGTATCGTGCCGGTTAGAAGCGAGGCCCCAACCGAGGATTACAAAAATATCGGAATATACATTAAACGGAAGAGTTTTGGAACGTCACGAGCTAGACCGAGACGGACCTCGGGGCATACGTTTCGCCACCGCGTCGTAGTGACGGTTTTATTCGTACCGAGATGCACAATGTAGTCGTCGACGACACGTCTGATTTTTGAGGAGTGACGGAGCAAATAGTAGTTGATATTAGAGTGAACAGGTACAGCAATATACAATATATTGGTCTAAATGGGATCTGCCAAATATTATCGATACGTAAATGGCGTCGGTTTAACGTCAAAATAAGATTTTAATCGGCGCGTCGCCCGTCGTTTAGCGGCGGGTAACCCATCGCGATGCCCGAGGGTTCGCTCGCCCCATTGTGCCGAGTTATTCGAGCGTTGCGCGTACCCTCGTCGCGAAGGCTAATAATAGCGCCTCTCTCCCCGTTGTGTCTTTCCGATAATTCCTCGGTTCATTTGACGTACGATCCCGGTAATGACCGGCTCGGCGTCCGTTTACGACACGCAATCCAAATTCGCGCTACGTGCGATGCGAATCCTCGGAGGATTTGCATCTTTCAAAAACACATACAGTCGTGCGCCGGTTAACATCCGATAGCATATACAGTCGGCCCTTAACATTCGCTGGGGTTAGGTAACAGAGATACCCGTGAATGTTAAAAATCCGTGTACTATTGCTACGCCCCCCCCTAAAAAATCCCTGGCCCCCCATGTCCTTATTTACCGTATATACCTGTGTGTAGTTTGAGTTTTTAAGACCAAATTATTTGGCAAAAATTGGGGGTCGACCTCTAAACGGGTAATAGTTTCGTTAGGTTGAAAAATATTTACCAGTAACTACCAGTAAACAATGGAAACGATGCACCAACACACCACCAGCTGTGAGTGTCGGTACAGTTGCCAGGGCAGATCTCTTGCGAGCCCAAAGTAGCCAAATCCATGGTATGGTAGCACAGGACGATGTAAAACAAAGTATTCATTTATTAAAGTTAATTTATAGATACTGGACATAAATTTTTGTTCATTACATTTGAAACATCAATCTTTGTTAATTAAATTTGAAACAAGAGAAAACTACGATACTAGATTTTCATTAAAATATTACATCACAAGTATATTTTACCTTAACTGTGACTGAATGAATATATTCTCGGAAATAAATATGGAAATGTAATATTTTTGCTGGAATGACGTACATATTATAGTGGGAAGTGGGATAAAATCATGAGGAAAGACTTTCGCTTTCTTTCGTTGTTCAAAATATTTTACCGTAATCGCTTTTCGAATGGTTTTCAGTTAAAAAACTGTTGTACTCGTACTGTATTACAATAATATTCTATCCTATCATTAGCCTTATAATCCCACAACTGAAAACCATTCGAAAAGCGATTACGGTAACATCTTTTGAACGAAAGAAAGCGAAAGTCATTGCTTTCGTCACTTTCCACTGTAATACGTACATCATTTCAGCAAAAATATTACATTTCCATCTTCTCAGAAATAAATGGTAGTTTTGTTGAAAGGTAATGTACAGTATTTAACATTAAAATGCAAAAATAGCTATAAAAACAATTAATACACCCGTAATGTACTGGCTGGCATCTCCACTCGTCCCTGCTCCCGCCAGTCACCACTCCTCCCCGCTCTATCCCTCCGCCTCCTCCACATCGTCTCTACTGTTGTATTACAATAATATTCTATCCTAATTGACTTGAATAAATACTACGATACCATATTTCTGAATATTTTCATTAAAATCAATCCAAATCATTTTCCTTGCCATCGTCTGCAGCACCACACAGCTTCTCCCAGTCCTCTCCTTGAACGGGGCTAGAGGGTACGTGTTTTTCGAATCGTTTTCAATTAAAAAACTGTTACATCACACGTATATTTTACCTAAACTGCGCCTGAATGAATATATTCTTGGAAATAAATAGTAATTTTGCTGAAACGTGATGTATTTCAATGTAAAATAGGATAAAATACATGACGAAAACAAAACACTTCACCTAACCTTCCAATGTTCAAGAGATGTTACTCGTTTTTTTAATAGTTTTCGGTTACAGAAATGAAATATTTTTGCTGAAATGACGTAAGTATTACAGTGGAATGTGGGACAAAATCGTGACGAAAACAATGACTTTCGCTTTCTTTCGTTCAAAAGATGTTACCGTAATCGCTTTTCGAATGGTTTTCAGTTAAAAAACTGTTGTATTACAATAATATTCTATCCTAATTCACTTGTGATGCAAAAGTTTTTTAACTGAAAACCATTCGAAAAGCGATTACGGTAAAATATTTTGAACAACGAAAGAAAGCGAAAGTCTTTCCTCATGATTTTATCCCACTTTCCACTATAATATGTACGTCATTCCAGCAAAAATATTACATTTCCATATTTATTTCCGAGAATATATTCATTCAGTCACAGTTAAGGTAAAATATACTTGTGATGTAATATTTTAATGAAAATCCAGTATCGTAGTTTTTTCTTGTTTCAAATTTAATTAACAAAGATTGATGCTTCAAATGTAATGAACAAAAATTTATGTCCAGTATCTACGAGTTAACTTTAATGAATGAATACTTTGTTTTACATCGTCCTGTGCTACCATACCATGGATTTGGCTACTTTGGGCTCGCAAGAGATCTGCCCTGGCAACTGTACCGACACTCACAGCTGGTGGTGCATCGTTTCCATTGTTTTCTGGTAGTTACTGGTAAATATTTTTCAACCTAACGAAACTATTACCCGTTAAGAGGTCGACCCCCAATTTTTGCCAAATAATTTTGTCTTAAAAACTCGAACTACACACAGGTATATACGGTAAATAAGGACATGGGGGGGCCAGGGATTGTTTTTTGGGGGGGGGTAGCAATAGTACACGGATTTTTAACATTCACGGGTATCTCTGTTACCTAACCCCCGCGAATGTTAAGGGCCGACTGTACTTCAATTACTTCAATGTACAGAATATTCCTCTGGCGGGGCAATCCGCGTATTTGCGAATCCGTGAATGCTAAACCCGCGTATGTGAAAGGCCGACCGTACGTCCGTGCCCCCCCTCGAAAAAACACTTCCGTGATGCCTGCTGGACCACCACTCCAAGACCCCCCTGATGGAGACACGACGATCCTTCCCGTACTGGCTAGATGTTATGTGTTAAAGGAATATCATTCCTTAGGCTTTAGTAAGCATTTTCCTCCAGGTGTAATGTTAACCTACATCTATTGAGGATAAAATCTTTCACCTACAAATTGACAATAACACATTTGCTGTAATCGGACATATCTAGTTGCCTCAACAATTGCAACCCTAGTTGCAATTGGGGTTGCAATTTGAAATTCTGTGTCATTACTGAGGAATAACGAAGTCTCTGGTGCACTGCACTCTAAGATTAAGAGAAAATGGACTCGGGCATCCCGAAGGGAGAGAAAACGGACTTCCACGACGGGAGACTCGAGCACTAACACGTGCCACTCATACCGAGAGACTTGACAAGTTTTACCGACCATTAGTTATGTACGTTATCTAGTGAATTTAGTCAATATTGTACAGTATAAGTATACTGCAATTACAGCGGTCCCTCGGTTAACAATGGACCCGAGTGCAAACCCTTACTGTACGTGTACTAAACGATTACGGTACTTAAATTGTTATGTCTATGGCAAATATAGATTGTTTACACAGATATTCAAATACTATCTTACAAGTTATATTCACCCAGGTCGTTTGGGTGGCAAATTATGAGAAGAGCTTAGTCACTCTTAAGTAATGATAAATAAACACTCGGGCCTTCAGCGCCAACTGTCAAATCTTATCTCAAATAAATAAAGACATTGTCACCTCACTTCCCCCCCCTGCTCGCTGGCTACCTCCCTCCTTGTGTTCCCAGACAAAACATTGGTGATAACTTTATGCTTTAAGGTGTTTATTTTATATAATATCTCAGACTAAAGTTAGGGGATTACAATTTGCATAGCTGGAATCCTTGCAAGACAGCCAATAATTTGAATATAAACATTATATATACTGTATTTTGTTGAAGATATAAAAATTGTAGTACATTTTATAATATAAAGTTTTTCAACTGTATTTTTGGGTAGATTTATATCAATTTCTTCATTTATTTTCATCCATTTACATGCACACACCACAATAAAAGAAACGTAAAAGAAATAAACGACCTCGGTGCAAAGCCGGAGCATTGTTGTACTAATTTGATTACGGTACAAAAATTTTTATGTCCGGTGCAAATTACAGCATGTTTATATTCAAATTAATCAGTATGTTACAAGAATCCCAGCAATGTTAATTATATTGTACCAGGTCATTTCACTGGCATTTTAAAATGAGAGAAGCTTAGTAGGACTGTTAAATAAACTCACAGAGACCTTCGGCTCAAACTGTCAAACATCTCCTCTTAACTCTCTCCCCCATCTGTTGAGCCAGGGTTTTAGGCTTACAGTTTTTATCTTACATAATATTTCAGACTAAAGTTAGGAGATTATAATTTGCATTGCTGGAATCCTTGCAAGACAGCCAATAATTTGAATGTTAACGTCATATATTTTGCTCGAGAGATAAAAATTGTTGTACGTTAGTGTACAGTACTGTAGTACATTTTATAATATAAAGTTTTTGAACTGTATTTTTGGGTAGATTTACATCAATTTCTTCATTTATTTTCATCCATTTACATGCACACAGCATACTAAAAGAAATAATTGACCTTAGTGCAAAGCTGGAGTTTTGTTGTACTAATTTGATTTGGGTACTAAAATTGTTATGTCTAGTGGAAATTATAGCATGTTTATATACAAATTAATCAGTATGTTACAAGAATCCCAAGAATGTTAATTATATTCACCCGGGTCATTTTCCGGCCGGGAAAAAATGCGCCACAGACCCGGGCGCCAACCGTCGGTGTCGCCGGGCTTTATCTTAAGTAATATCACAGACAAAAGTTAGAATTTAATTTGCATTGCTAAAATCGTTACAAGACGGCTAATAATTTTAACATAAACGTTGTATATTTTGCACAAGAGATAAAAATTTGTAGCCCTTTACAACTAAAATTTGTATGTGAACTGTAGCATGTTTATATTCAAAGTAATCACAATTTTCTAAGAATTCCAGCAATGTTAATTATATTCTTCCAAGTCAGTTTAGTGATATTTCATAAGAGAAAAACTGAAAGTCACTGTTAAGGACAGATAAATAAATAAGCTCTAGACCTTGGCATCAACTGTCAAACCGATAACCCTCCTCCCCATCTTGCCGCGAATCCGATCACGAGTAAACGGGCCATTTCGCGTCTCATAATTTTAGCCGCGTCGATTTACGAGCGTCCGTTTTAACGCGATACTACAAAAACGATGTTTTGTAGGAGATGGGCCGAGGTGCATTTGGGTATATTGGGTCTTTTTAGTATTTTGTGTTAGTCTCGAGTACCAAAGTAAATTGTTCCATTGAAACCACTTTAATTGAGTCCAAATTTGGTTTAAAGCTATTAGCTCTCTAGGAATGCGCCTCGCGTCACATCGACGTCGTACCGTACGTGCGTCGGTCACCGACGCGTACGCGGGACCGGTAACAATTTTACGTAAACGCGTCGACGACGTAATATTCGACAATGCCGTCGGGTCGTCGACGTCCCGTTTCTTCGTTTAGTAAATAGTCGTGGCGATTTTTGTCGCGCGCGTGTCCGTCGACGGGCACGCCGAGGGCGGTCCGTCCCGACCGCTCTCTCGCGTCCGTCCGCTCGAGATTCGGCCCGTATTGCGCAGTCGTACGGTCCGTCGTCGTTTGCGAGAAGTACTCGTTTACGTAGTCTCGCGTGCAGTATATTGCATTTTCTAGCAATAGACTAGTTACGATCGTAGATTAGTTCCATCACGTAGGGTATCGTCTCGCCGTCGGCCCGGGACACACCTCCGGCCACTCGACACTCTGCTTACCGGTACACGACACAAATTAAAAATTATCAACACGATATTTTACGAGGGCATTATGATTGATTTATAATACCCTATGCAATGGTTGTATAGATGTAGTGCAGTATAATTATTAAATGCAGGCAGCATTCACATCACAAACTTAACCCACAGAAGAAGTCGCCTCGGGCAACGGCAGCAGTCGGCAGCGGAAGCGCGATCCGGGAGACGGACACGAAGAACGACCGTAGATCGTCGCTCCGTCACCGCTCCGGAGACGGGTCGGCGAGTGCCGCTCTCCGACGCGAGACGATCGTCGAGAATAACCTACGTGTTTTTCTATTTTTATGGATGCTATTTTAAGGATAACTAAAGCTCAGTCAATGGTTATTTTAGCTTAAGGTCATATTATACGTGTATTTGTAATGTACAGTATTTCATTAAGTAAGAATGGTAAAACTTGCCCGACGGTCGACCCCCAAAACAACTGCGGCGACCCGCTCCGGCACTCGAGAAGACGGAAGCTCCGAGTACACGACGTTAAAGATTAACGGATAGTTTGACGACTATACCACCCCTTCATCCACATAGCACCCTTTCTTCCCTCCACATATGACCCCTCTTCCATTCATCTACCACCCCTTCTTCCCTCCGCCTACCATCGCTTCCTCCCTCCACCTACCACCCTTTGTTCCCTCTACCTACCATCGCTTCCTCCCTCCATCTACCTCCAGCTAAATCTATCCCTCCCTCCACTTACCACTCTTCCTTTCCTCATCTATTATCTTTCCCTTCCACCCCTCTATCCCACCATCTGTCCCCCCTCCCTTTCTTCACGTACCACTCTTCCTTTCCTTATCTATTATCCTTCCCTTCCACCCCTGTATCCCTTCCCTCCACATACCACCTTTCTCTCCTACCACCTGTCGTTCTTTTTTTGTGTTTTATTTAATAAGTTTTATAGTATATGATGGTCACCTTATTAATAATGTAACATTTTGTGTGATTACAATTACACTACACACACTTAGTCGAAGTGACCAGTTATTAGTGTTGATATTAATGGGATAAATATTAGATAAGTTTATTGGAGTTTGCTATAAAATATGTGACTATAATTATAAATTGTGAGTGTGAAGAAGGGTTTATAAGTTGTATATATGTCAATTAGAGGAACAAATAATTTGCTAACCACACCCTAGTCCTTCAATGGAAATCGCATCGAAATGCGCAGGGTCGAGAATCGGCGAACGCATTCGGCGGGAGAATGATGCGGCGACACGCGTAGAATACTCGTACGCCACTCTCGGGCACGTACGTTTCCATTTACTGAAGTTAGGTGGGTTTGTTTGGGTGGCGTGGGACCCAGAGGGCATCGGCAGGCGGTCGCGTCCGGCGGTTGCCGTGCGAGAAATTGGGAGGACGGGCTTTCACGTTGCAGAAATTAAGGAACGGCATCTTCCGGCGGAACCACAGCCCGCGATTAAAGGAACGCTCGGGTTTGACGCCCACGGACCGAGCGCGCGGCTCCTCCGCCGTACATTTCGTCGTCGGTAACAAGAGTAGTCGATTGAAGTCCCCTCCTTTGCCTGGGTGGATGTGTCTGTGCTAACCGTTTTAGGCAAGTGAATGTTTGGTACAGCAGATTTGGGGATTCATTGTAGGGTAGACTTGCCATACAGTGCAGTGTTTTAATTGGTATTATATTGCGGCGATCGGCGAGCACGGAGACCGAAGCCTCACTCGACCGTGTCTCGGGAGGCGTGGGGTTTGGTCCGAGGCCACTCGAAGTCATCGTCGAGGGTATAGTCCGGAACGCCGTTCGACGTAACGTCTCGTCGAAATTCCGGAGCGGTCTTCTCGTCGCGGGGCGCGCCGGAGGTCGACGCTACGACGTTCCCGGAAGGGTCGTCGTCGGGTATTTGACGTGCATCCGGAGTAGAACGAGGGCACGCGTTGAATCGGCGAACCGTCGAAAGTGTGCAAGAAATGAGATCGCGTAAATAACGGCAGATTAATTTCGTCGACACTCGTACGTATAAAAGTGCAAAATAAATAAATAATACGTATTTTTTTTATGGGAATTAGCCCACCCGGGCACGGGTCACCGACCCACATCGGGGCGAAAATGTAATAATAATAATTGTTGAAGTTACAGTGTTCATTTTTGGTGGATATCAACGAAATATGATGCGAGAGGCTCAGAAAACGACACAAACGACGACGCTCTCTCCGGTATATTTTCTGGACCGTCCGTAAAAACGAAACCAAAACACGCGTGCGCATTCAAAGTGGCGCATTATTCCACAAGTAAAATAAAACATATTGACATAAATATGGGGTAACCTAGTTTATATGTAACAATAATACTGAAGAACCTTAAAGAAATACAAAATGGAAAAAAAAATCAAAAGTGAGGAACAATATATTTATGTTGTGTTGTCAATAGTAAGAGAAACAATCGAGACCCTGCAATCGCGTGTTAACGAGGCAGAAAGTCAGACGAGCGACCTGGGACTCGGTCACAATTTTAGGGATGCCACGTAGCAGGAAGATCTACCACGGACGACACATTACGCTTCCAATATTGTCCGCGGAGGTGGTATCTACCCGTTTGGTTGCTGCCTAAGTATGTAAGATTTTCCAATGGAAAGTGTATGTTTGGCAAATGTATCCAGGTCTTTAGAGAATGTACTCAGATATTTGGGTTAGTTGTCAAGGGTTCATGTATAATTTGCATGCCTAATTGACTATGTATATTTTTTAACCTTAATTTTTCATTTGCAGTCACCCGACGGGAGTCAGAAACGTCATTTTTGTGCGGACCGGCGACTCGACGGACCCCGGGCGAGGATGCCGCTCGAACCGCGGGTAAGAATCTCGGACGACGCCGTATTGTAATGTTTATATCGCAGTGTACGGTATTTACTTAATGGTTCTTTGAATAATAGGAATGCGCATGTGGCATGCCTCGGCGTCTCCGTAGGAATTGCGTAGAGTAAGTGGAAGGTTTTTAAGGGAGACGAGAATTTATTAAGCGGCGCGTCGTCGACGAAATATCGAAGGAAGTTTTGACCGGTCACCGAGAGGAAATAATACAGGAATTTACGAGTAAAAGAGTAGAACGTAAAGATAACGAGGGAGAAATGAAAATGCGACCGACGATGAGACTCGGGTGCCATCGAAAATGCGTAGAGGGAAGAGGGACGGACATTACAAGTGTTATAAGGAGAGTACTTAATTTAGCATAGAGATATAGAATTGAAGGTGTCATATCTGGTCTAAAAGTGTTGGATACAATATGAAAAGTATGATTAAAAAATGGGAGTTTAACCCATAAGCCAAGGGTTAGGGTGCTGCTGGCACTTCCCCCTCCCTTCCTATTGGGATAAATCGAGAAACAAGATGAATTCTCCCCACCCCCTCCTCCACAAAGGGGAGACCAGATGGACGTTGTGGAACGTCACCTGGGTGTAAGGGTTAAGAATGTAGTAGCTTGTAATGGAGGATGAGGTATATGTATTTATGTCCTATGTTTTATACTGTATTGCAAGTAGGCGTTATTGTATGCACATTGCGGGTCATAATAGGAACGGGGCACGCCGGAGGCCGGTACACGGGACGATCCCCGAGAACAGAAGCCGAAAGTTCGTGGCGTGGGTATATCAACTTCCCTTAAAAGTGTAATTAGGGATCCTCCTCAGACACATTGCACCATTTGAACGCAGACGAAAGATTATCCTCATCGCCGTACACGTCCCGAGGAGACGAGGCGTATCGAGTTTACGCGGATGCATACGAGATATTTCCTTTCGAGTACAGGTAGTTCTGCTATAACGCGATAGCTGTGTTCTTGTAAAACATCGTGTTATAGAAATTCGTGTAATAGAAATGACAGGGCTTATGGAGAAAATAGGGTTAGGTGCAGATTACTCCAAATCGAAAAAAATTTCGTAGTAGAGTCTAAATAAATGTTACATTCATATCTAATATTGAAATCATACAGTAAATGTTACACTTTACCTTGAAAAAATATGAATATAACTTGATGGGGGAGAAGATTGATGTTGAGGAGTCATGAAACATCAAGCTTTTCTTCAAGCGTTATAGCCTCTCTTTTACGATCACCACCGGAAATGCGATCACCAGAGTGCTTCCCAGAGATATTCTTCTTTTCCATAGTCACAAAATTGGAGAAACAGTAATCAGAAATCTCCGAGGACACTTAAAAATTTCACACGTGTTTCAAACAAAGTGTGGAGTAAACAGAGCGCGCGGGTCTAAAACGCTATGTATTTTGTTTTTCTCTTATTTAAAATTTTACATTTTACATATACTGTAGAGGTATACTGTATACATAAATATTACATAAATTATTTCTGCAATTCTTCACAAACAAAACACATAAATCAATTGAATGTGCGATGTGGAACGTGAACTGTAAACACTGCATAACCCTGCGCCAAGCCACAATGTACAGTACACTTTAAACGCTACTTATTTTGTTTTTCTCTTTTTTTTAAATTTTTACAATTTACATATTCATATTATGCTACAGCGCCCACAAAACACGAGAAACGTTCGAGTCCCCCAGTAGAGATGTCCGTTCTCTATCCACTCGAGGATGTGTCAGTCATCCGTTTTCTTTTTGTGTACTCGCTCAGGGACTCAAGTATTTCTGTTTATAACACAGGATGATAAGGGAATTTGAAATTATGAGTGAGTGAATTTATTATACAGTGATCAATTAACATAGTATTGATATGTTTAAGTAGTAGTATTCAATCACTCTAAACCACGAATTCCATTCATACAGAGAGAGAGAGAGAGAGAGGCCAAGCGCTCTGTTTACATCACACACCCATAAATATTACATAAATTATTTCTGCAATTCTTCACAAACAAAACACATAAATCAATTGAATATGCGATGTCGAACGTGAACTGTAAACACCATGTGTGATGTAAAGAGAGCGCGGGTCTAAAACGCTACGTAATTTGTTTTTGTCTTTCGGTTAAAATTTTACATTTTACATATACTGTACAGGTATACTGTATACATAAGTATTACACAAATTATTTGTGCAATTCTTCACAAACAAAACACACAAATCAATTGAATATGCGATGTCGAACGTGAACTGCATAAACCCGCTCCAAGCAACAGCACTGTACTGTACAGTACACTTTAAGCGCTACGTATTTAGTTTTTCTTTTATTTAAATTTTGACAATTTACATATATATATATATAAGTAAATTGTAATTTACATATTATTCATATTTTGCTACAGCGCCCACAAAACATAAGAAACGTTTGAGTCCCCCAGTAGAGATGTCCGATCTCTATCCACTCGAGGATGTGTCAGTCGTCCGTTTTCTTTTTGTGTACTCGCTCAGGGACTCGAGTATTTCTGTATATAACGTAGGATGATAAGGGAATTTGAATTTATTTGTTTATTTATTTATTTATAATATACTGTAATATATTAAATATGCTGCAAGTATTTTCTTTAATTTATATACTTTTTTCTCGAAAAAGGGAGGCTACCATTATACCCGGTAATGTACATTTATGGCGATCGTTAAGGACCAAACTCCGAATCCGTGACGTGACTTCCGTTCATCATTTATGTCCTAAATTTACCAATGTAGGTAGTTTCAAGAATTAACGCAGTCATTTACCGAATATTCTTTGCAACAAAATAAATTTCAAATGAATTATTTATAGGAGATAAGTAGTATGATCAGTAAATATACCGATATGCATTACCGACCACCTCCGAACACAAGGACGGCTAAAAATAGGCACAGACGGTCACAGTCGAGGTCACTTTCCCTTTCTTGTCACTGTAGGACCTTGTGAGTGGTTTACTGTATACATAAATATTACATAAATTATTTCTGCAATTCTTCACAAACAAAACACATAAATCAATTGAATATGGGATGTCGAACGTGAACTGTAAACACCGTGTGATGTAAAGAGAGCGCGGGTCTAAAACGCTATGTAATTTGATTGTCTCTTTTATTTAAAATTTTACAATTTACTTATAATATATAGGTATACTGTATACATAAATATTACATACATTATTTCTGCAATTGTTCACAAACAAAACACAGAACTCAATTGAACATGCGATGTCGAACGTGAACCGAAGACATAACAACCGTTCGAGTGGAATCGCGTCGGAGCAAACGAGTTCGGGTTTTACAAATATCGTTCCTCAATTCATAAATCGCGTCAGAGCAAATTCGCGTCGTCAAAACACGCGTTATAGCAGAACTCACCGTATAGTTTTTGGTTCACCGCCAACACGTTTATCCTCGTACCGGATGTCCGTCGTCGCGTATTTTTACGCGACATCTGCGGAAGTTACGTTCGCTAGACGTTCATAGACGTAAATGGTACGACCTCGAGAGCACGACGTACATTCGGTCGTAAAGTACACCGGTCCGGATCGAGTGGACTTTTCCAATCGTCTTATAGATTTCTCGAGTTCTTGGGAATGGTACGAATATGTACAATTAATATTATGTTATGTATAGGTATATTGTATGTTTTTTGATAATCGTTAAGTATGGGAGGTGGCGACGAGCACACCGTACCGACGGGTGGAGGAGGGTCGAGTTTGATTTTGTATTAGGCGACGGGGTCGCGGGTATTTACGGAGATACGGCAGAGCGCGACGTCGGCGCCCGCGTACGGCACGAGCGGGAGGAGTAATTTGTGCGGGACGTAATTGTGGGGTAGTCGAGTATTGCAGTGGGTATGCCTGTGTGTTTTAGTTGGCAATAGTGTGTAGATATGTTTGTGTGGGGTGAGTGTGTATAGGTATACTGTAGAAAGAATGAACTTAGATGAAGTTTGTTTGGGAATTAGTATAATTTGTAATAGTAGATAATTGTTGATATATTTTGACAGTAATTTGTCCGTTTCAGTTGCGGAGGAGCGCGCCGATACGAGTCGGAGACGGCTCGTACAGTCGGCGCACGAGAGCGGTCCAGACGAAGACATTCGGGAACCGAGGACGAAGACGCTCGTCAACTGCGGACGAAGACACCGGTCGACGCGCGAGGAAGATGCTCCGGAACACGGGAAGAACGCCACACTCCCGAGTGCGGAAAGACACTCGTCGACGCAGAAGGAGACACGCATCAATGTCGTATTGCGACGTGCCGGGCCAGCGTGATTGTTTTAAAGACGATTTAATGTGTAAAATGAATGTACGTGTTGTTTGTAACGATTGTTATAATGTTTGTAGTATTGTTTTTAGAGACCGACTCTGCGAAGACGGAGGAAGTCGATACATGTCGAGAATGAATTTATTGAAGATGTTGCCTGTGATCACTAGGTGTTTGCACTAATTTGGGGAGAAGATTACGATCGTAGAACGTCACGGAATGCGGCGCGCACGTCATTTGTGGCGGGACGCATCCGTAAATAACGGCAGCATAAATACGAGAGAACTTGGCGGCGGCGGGGAAGTGCGCCTTTTGAAAGTAAAAGAACGGGGGAGATCGGACCGACATAGATGGTGTTGTTGTGGTAACCGATAAGAATGGAGAAATGATGACTATTTGGTGGGTTTTTTAGGACAGAGAGAGTAGTTATATATTAGTGAAGATATAAAGTAAAAGGTGATAAGGATGGTGGTGGGGGGGACAAGGAATGATATATTTTGTAGGGTATTAAAGGAATTGACTCGTTAGTGCCGAGTCGGCATAATTGTGAGAAACGGATGCGACGGGGATTTTAAAGAAGTCGCGCGGTAGAGGAATTGCGGGGAAATCGGCGGAAGCGACGATCGCAATAACCTTTCGATGCGGGACGGACGACGACGAATTAAGTAAATGGCGGTTTAGGAAAGGGTCGTACGTAAAGCGGCGGGTGCGGGCGCGTGCGGATACGGACGACGGTCGATCGGGGTCCGTTTACGGGACGGGAAAGAGGACCGACGGAGAACGGACAGGAATTCGGACGGAGACGAGGCGGTGCACAAACGAAAGTCTCCGAGGTACCGCGGGGAAGTACGGCAGTAGTTACGGAAGTATACCCGCGAGATGTGTAAAGAATGATTTGGAAGTAGAGTTAGCTAAGAGTCGTGTGTTTGAAATGGCGGGAAGGTTCGATAGGTGTATTAGTTTTACGTAATTGTGGCAGTGCGTTTGAGAGTGGGCGGTCGTGGAATGCGCGCGGGTACCTATTTTGAGACCGCGACATCTACCGGTAAGGAAATACGTGATGCAGCAGTAATATATTTTTGGTTAATAGTAGTTTCATATATTTGGCATGAATTTATACTCGTTCACCTGTACTCCGTGTTACTCCACTCGTGTTAAGGTGTTTATTGTGAAGGCGTTTGTATAATAATAAAATTTGTTGGACGAGTAGGGGAAGGAATACGAGCACAATGTTTAATTTGTAAGCCCTCCCTTTTTTGTCTTTTCCCTCTGCCTCCCCGTCCTCCTCCTCCTTTTTTGACGTGTTCCTCGTTTCTGTGTTTGTCGTGCCGTTTCTTCTCCCTCCGTTTCATTGCAACTCCCTTCGTCTTTCTCCCCCCTACCTGCTTCTGTCCGTCCTCTTCTTCTTCCTGTTTCCTTCTTTTACTCCTCCTCTTCGTCTTATGTGTTCCTCGTTTCCTTGTTTATTCTTTTGCTTGTTCTCCCTCTGTTCCTCCTTCTCCTCCTCTGTTTGATTGTGATTCCCTTCTTGTTTCTTATCCTCCCATTGCTCTTGATCCTGTTGTTACTCCCGTTTGTTTGTTGCTTTCTTTCCCTTTGTTGGTCGTTTTTGTGTCCCTGTATACGTTTGTTGTTAGTGATTGAATTTGTGGTTGTATTACTGCTGCTGTGTGTATGTTGGGTTGTATTTATTTGTGTTGTTATATATATGTTGTGAGTGTGAATTAGTTATATTGTGTTGATATTTGACTTAATTTTGTTGTTAAGAAGAAGAGGAGGAGTTCTATTTAGATTTGGAAAGTAACTGTCATCGAGGACGAGAATGCACGTACCGTCTGTAGTTTGAATACGCGGTCGCGTCGGGTTTGGGCAGGTATATATCGGAAAATAGTTGAAGAGTGTAAGTTAATGTTGTGGACTTGTGAAATTGATGAGGATGAAATTGTTTATTGTGGAATAGTTATTGGTTTTAATTTGAAGGGTGTCAATTGCGCACCGGGAATATTTTGTCGGGAGTTTTGCGTCGTCGGAATCGACAGGAACGGCCGCAATAAATCGCGGGAGTCGCGGAGTTATTTTTGGTCGTTATAGATCCGTTCGCGGAGTCGTAAAAAATGTGGCGTCGTCGACGAAAGTGAATCGTCCGCTGATCGGTCGTCTTCGAATCGACGGAAGTTAAGCGCGGACTCGCAATACAGTTTGAAATGCAATTCGTCGCGTCCGTTTTATTGCAGTCGAGTTACGTGAAGACTTTGAATATTTGTAGACTTGTATATGTTTGTTTGTAATTGATTGAAGTTATTTGTAGTTTGAAAAATGTTTTGACTTGTTGTTGTTGTTGTTTGATTATATTATAGTCATTTGTGCAGTTTGAATGTATTTTGGTTTGTGGATTTGGAAAATGTGTTGCATGTATGTGGACTTTGAATAAGTGAGATATTTTGTATATTGTTCATGTTTGTGGAGCGAAATGTCGTACAGGTCGTACCTCTCTAGTCGGGCAACCTCGGGACCGGACCGGTGCCGGACCATGGAAATTCACCCTTTTCCTGGATAGATGGTGACTTGTGTTTATGCTTGGAAGCACTAGCACCACTTTCTCTGCATCACGGCCTCTTTGAAGACATATTGAAGGGTTAAATGTCGTATAGTAGCTTGTCAAATTTCGAGAGTTTTTAATTCTTAACGTATTTTATTGGAACACACCAAAAAAAAAATAAATTAAAATTTTGACGGCGGAAACTGGAATTTCGACGGGTTCGAACGGCCCGCCAACGTGCAGACGACGGGCACAATCGCGTAAAGAGCGTCATTTCTCTCGTGTAGAAAAGATTCATTATTGTTTATTAGTGAATGTCTTTTTTATTGAATTACTGTTTATGTGTGCAAAATGAGCAATACAATTCATTAATAATACGTAGAATATTAAAACACACGGCATTGTTTTCGTCGATTACAAAACCAGTGAGTGACTGGTTCTACATATAAAAGAGAAGAAAATAAGACCTTGGCTGTAGCTGTAGTAAAATTACTATGGTTGTTTTAAGTAATGTTATTTAATGTTAATAAATGGAACAATAGAAGTAGCTAACGATAACGGTAAAGAAAAAAAGAGATCGCGCGTGTAAGTGGGCATGCGAACACGTGAAAAGATATCGTAATTACTTTATGTAAGAATATGAAAGCAATACTTATTTACTGTTCATATATATTTTAATTGATGTTTGTGAATTTGTTTTTATTGTATTAATGTTTGTGCGTGCAAAATTAACAATACAATTTATTAATAATACGTGGAATATCAGAGGAGACGAGTCGGCTGCTGGCATCGTTTACGTTAAAGCTCACAAAATCAGTGACTGATTGTTTGTACATATAAAACTGAAGAAAGTAAGACAGTGATGTTAGCTGCAGTAAAATTAATGTAAAAAAATTAATATGCTCGTTTGAAGTACGTGTAATGTTATTTAATGTTAATAAATGGAATAATATAAGTAGTTAACCATTAATGGTAAAAAAAAAAGTGAGACTGCGCATACGTAAGTGCGCACATGTGAAAAGATATTGTCATTACTCTACATAAGAATATGAAAGCAACACTTATTTATTGCTGATATATATTGAAGGGTTAAATGTTGTATTCTATAGACAAAGAGAGAGAGAGCTGGTGAAGTGCTGGATGTAAACAAACTTTAATTTCTTGGGTGTTTTTTTTTTTTTAAGGGTATTAGCCCACCCGGGCATAAGTCACTGACCCACGTTGGGGTGTGAGGGGCAAAAATGTAATACTCCTGTTATAATAATGATAATTCCCAAGAAAAAAAAAACCTGCCTGTCTACCTGTTGGAGAAAGTAAAATTGTTCTGGAACACGGGAGTTTGCGGAGTACAGAATGCCGGACTAGAGAGGTACAACCTGTAGTTGTTTGTGGACTTGAAATTGTTAACCTTTGTGGACTTTGAATACTGTAATGTATAATGTTTGTGGACTTTGAATAATTTTGTATCTTGTGTGGAATTGGAATATTTGTTATCCTTTGAAAATGTCTCATTGTTTGTGTATTTTGAATAATTGTCAATTTCTGTGGAGTTTGAATAATTAATGATGTTTGTGGAGTTTGAATATTTTGTATCTTTTGTGGACTTTGAATAATTTATTGTTTGTGTACTTGGAATAATGATCAATTTGTGTGGACTTTGAATAATGAATGATGTTTGTGGATTTTGAATAATGTATTGTTTGTGTACTTGGAATAATGTTCAATTTATGTGGACTTTGAATAATTAATGATGTTTGTGGATATTTGAATATTTTGTTTTGTTGTGTGGACTTTGCATATTTTGTATCCTTTGTGGACAATGTATTGTTTGTGTACTTTGAATAATGTTCAATGTATGTGGACTTTGAATAATGTATAATGATTGTGGAGTTTGAATATGTTTTATCCTTTGTGGACTGAGTATTAATTTATCCTGTGTGGACTTTGAATAATGTATAATGTATGTGGACTTGTTATTATTTTATCGTTTGTGGACTTTGAATAATTTTCAATGTAGACTCAGTATTTTTGTCATGTTGTTTGGACTTAGAATAATGTGTTTCCTATGTGGACTTGTAATAATTTTCAATGTATGTGCACTTGGAATAATTTATGATGTTTGTGGACTTAGTATTATTTTAGCCTTTGTGTATTTTGAATGTATGTATACTTGGTATGTTTGTGGAATTGTTATTATTTTATTGTTTGTGGACTTTGAATATTTTGTATCCTTTGTGGATATAGAAAATGTTTTATCGTCTGTGGCTCGGTATTAATTTATTACGTCCGTGGACTCGGAATAATTTTGTATCGCGTGTGGACTTGTAAAATTTTTCATTGTTTGTGGACTTAGATAAATGTTCCTATGTTGTGGACTTAGTATTTTTTCATTGTTTGTGGAGTTAGTATTATTTTATGTGTGGACTTGTAATAACTTTTAATGTATGTGGACTTTGAATAATTTTCATCTTTTGTGGAATTATTATATTTTTCATGTTTGTGGACTTTGTATTATTTTATCCTTTGTGGACTTTAGAAATTTTGTCAGTTTGTGGATTTAGAAACATTTTCGTATGTTGTGGAGTTATTATTATTTTATCCTGTGGACTTGTAATAATTTTCAATGTATTTGGACTTGGTATATTTGTCATCCTTTGTGGACTTTGAAATATTGTCTTTGTTTGTGGACTTTGAAATATTGTCTGTTTGTGGACTTAGTTTTTTGTTCCTCTTGTGGAATTGGACTAATTTGTTTGTGGACTTTGAAAATTTGTTTAATCTTTATGGACTTAGAAAATTGTCATGTTGTGTGGATTTAGTTTTTTTCCATGTCATGTGGACTTAGTTTTTTTCCAGGTGATGTGGACTTAGAAATTTTTCATGGTGTGGACTTAGTATTTTTTTGTTGTGGGGACTTAGAAAATTTTTTGTTCTTTGTGGACATAGAAAAATTTTCATGTTGTGGACTTAGGTTTTTTTTCATGTCATGTGGACTTAGAAAAATTTTTCATCCTTTATGGACTTAGAAAATTTTCATGGTGTGTGGACTTAGTTGTTTTTGCTGTGTTGTGGACTTTGAATAATTTTCATGTGTGTACTTGGTTTTTTCACGACATGTGGACTTATAAAATTTTTCGTTCTTTATGGACTTAGGAAATTTTCATGTTTGGATTTTTTTTTTCTCTGTGTTGTGGACTTAGAAAATTTTCCATCCTTTGTGGAATTAGGAAATGTTCCATCCTTTATGGACTTCAAATAATTTTCATTTTGTGTGGACTTAGTATTTTTTTTGTTGTGTGGACTTAGGTTTTTTTTTCATGTGTTGTGGACTTAGAAAAATTTTTCATGGTGTGTGGACTTTGTTTTATTTGCTGTGTTGTGGACTTACAATAATTTTTGTGTGGACTTGGGTTTTTTCATGTCATGTGGACTTAGAAAATTTTTCGTTCTTTGTGGACTTGGTATTTTTTTTTGTCGTGTGGACTTGGTTGTTTTTTTTCATGTGTTGTGGACTTAAAAATGTTTCATTTTTTGTGGACTTGGTATTTGTTTTTGTTGCATGTACTTAGTATTTTTTTGTTGTGTGTACTTAGAAAATTTTTCGTTCTTTGTGGACATAGAAAAATTTTCATGTGGACATAGTTTTTTTTTTCATGGCATGTGGACTTCGAAAATTTGTTCATCCTTTATGGACTTAGAAAATTGTCATGGTGTGTGGACTTAATTTTTTTACGTGTGTTGTGGACTTAGAATAATTTTCATGTTTGGACTTATTTTTTTGTTGTTGTATGGACTTAGTATTTTTTGTGGTGTTGACTAAGTATTTTTTTGGTTGTGTGGACTTAGTTTTTTTTTTTCATGTGTTGTGGACTTAGAAATTTTTCATTCTTTGTGGACTTGGTATTTTTTTTTGTTGTTGACTGTTTTTTTCATGTGTTGTGGACTTAGTATTTTTTTTGTTGTGTGGACTTAGTAATTTTTTTTGTGTTGTGGACTTAGAAATTTTTTCATTATTTGTGGACTCTGTATATTTTTCATGTATGGAC
>NW_024756159.1:0-9176 GCF_018991925.1 Homarus americanus
AAGGTCGATATTTCCCATTTTTATGATACAAATTTCCGGTTTTCTGCGATAATTATTTTCGTGGAAAGTATTATCTAAGAAACTTTGCGAAAGTAGATATTTCCTAATGGTTATGATACAAATAACCCGCTATGATATCTATTTTCGCAAATTATCTAAAACCAACTCTTCTGAAAGTAGATATTATTTCCATTTTTTATGATACAAATTTCTGTTTCTATGATAATTCCATTTCCCCAAAATTAGGTAATATTTCGAAAATATGAAAAATCTACTTCCAAAAAAGTCGATAACTCACTTTCCTGAAAATTATAGAAAATCTATCTACTTCGAAGTAGATAACCAACTTTCCGGAGTATATTTCTCATTTTTATTATGTCAAATTTCGTTTTATGATATCGCTGGAAAGTTGCTTATCTAACCAACTTTCCCGGAGGTCGATATTTTATTTTTTTTATACAAATTTCCTGTTTTCTATGATAATTCCATTGGCAAGTTACATCTAAGAAACTTTCATGTAGATATTTCCCATTTTTTATGATACAAATTTCCCAGTTTCTATGATAATCTATTAAAAATTTTGTTATCTAACCACTTTCCTGAAAGTAGATATTTCATTTTTATAGATACAATTTCCTGGTTTTCTATGGATAATCTACTTCCCAAAATTAGGTATGCTTCCTTTAGGAATACGAAAAATCTACTTCAAAAAGTCGATAATTTACTTCCTGAAAATTAAAATCTATCTACTAAGTAGATAACCAACTTTCCGGAAAGCAGATATTTCCTATTTATTATACAAATAAACTTGATTTCATGATAATCTATTATGTAATTTGGTTATTCTAAATCAACTTTCCTGAAAGCTCGATATTTCATTTTTTATGACACAAATTTCCTGCTTTATGATAATCTACGGGAAAGGTTATCTACAGTCTCCTTGCGAAAGTAGATATTTCCATTTTTATGATACAAATTTCCTAGTTTTCAAGAGATCTATTTTCGCAAATTTGTTGGTCAAAACAACCTTTCCCGGCAGATATTTCCCATTTTATGAACAATAAATTCCCGTTTCTATGATAATCTACTTCCAAAATTAGGTAATATTTCCCCGAAAATACGAAAAATTCATTTTACCAAAAGTCGATAATCTATTTTCCGAAAATGAGAAAATCTATCTACTGGAAGTAGATAATCAACTTCTGAGTAGATATTCATTTTTATACACAATTTCGTTTCTATGATAATCTATTTTCGGAAAGTCGATATTTCCCATTTATGATACAAATTTGCTTACAGAGAATCTATTTCGGGAAGGTTATTATCTAAGAAAACTTTCGCGAGTGGTATATTTCCCATTTTTTATGATACAAATTTCCGTTTTATGATAATCTATTTCGGGAAAGTTGGTTATTCAATAAAACTTTCTGCGGAAAGTAGATATTTCCATTTTTAAGATAAATAAATTTCCCTGTTTTATGATATCTATTTTGGCAAATTTAATATTTCAACTGTTCCCGGAAAGCAGATATATTTCTATTTTTATGATAATAAATTTCGTTTATGATAATCTATTTTCGAAAGTGGGTTATTCAGAAACTTTCGCGGAAAGTAGATATTTCCCCATTTTTTATGATACAATTCTGTTTTTCTATGATGACCTATTTTCGCAATTGGTTATTCAACCAACTTTCCTGAAAGTAGATATTTCCATTTTTTATGATACAAATTTCTGTTTTCTATGATAATTCAGTATTTCCCCAAAAATTAGGTAATATTTCCTCGAAAATACGAAAATTCATTTCAAAAGTCGATAATTCTATTTCAGAAAATTAGAAAATCTGGATTCACTTTCAGAAGTAGATAACCAACTTCCCAAAAGCAGATATTTCATTTTTTATGATGCCAAATTTCGTTTTCTATATATCTGATAAGTTATTATCTAACCAACTTTCCTGATATTTTCCCATTTTTTTTTATACAATTTCCTGTTTTATGATAATCTATTTTCGGGAAAGTTGGTTATTCAAGAACTTCGCGGAAAGTAGATATTTCCATTTTTTATGATACAAATTTCCTGTTTCATGATAATCTATTTTCGGTAAATTTTGTTATCTAACCAATTTCCTGAAAGTAGAGATATTTCCCATTTTTTTATATGCACCGGTTTTCATGGATAAATCATTTCCAAAATTAATATTTCGAGAATGGTTTAGAAATCTACTTTCCCAAAAAGTCGATAATCTACTTTCCTGAAAAATAGAAAATCTATCTACTTTTCGGGGAAGTAGATAACCAACTTTCCCGGAAGTAGATATTTCCATTTTTATGATACAAATTTCGTTTTCACGATATCTATTTCGGAAAGTTGGTTATCTAACCAACTTTACCACGGGGAGTCGATATTTTCCCATTTTTTTATGGATAAATTTTCTTTATGATAATCTATTTTCGTGGTGTTGGTTTTATCTATGTTCTAGTAGATATTTCCCATTTTTATGATACAAATTTCCTGTTTTTCTATGATAATCTATTTTAAGCAAATTTGCTTATTCAACTAACTCTTTCCTGGAAAGTAGATATTTCCATTTTTTATTATACAAATTCTCTGCTTTCTATGATAATCTAAGCCCCAAAATGTTAGGTAATATTTCCTGAAAATACGAAAATTCATTTTCCAAAAGTCGATTATCTACTTTCCCAGAAATTAGAAAATCTATCTACTTTTCGGGAAGTAGATAACCAACTTCCCGGAAAGCTCTATATTTCCCCATTTTTTACATACAAATTTCCTGTTTCTAGATAATCTATTTTCGGAAAGCTGATTTAACTCAACTTTCCCGGAAAGTCGTTATTTCCCATTTTTATGATACAAATTTCCTGTTTTATGATAACGGCTTCGAAAGTTGTTATCTACAAGTCTCATGAAAGTAGATATTTCCTATTTTTATGATACAAATGCTTTATGATAATCTATTTTCATAAATTAATATCTAACTAACTTCTCTCTGAAAGTAGATATTTCCCATTTTTTAAGTGATATTAAATTTCCCGTTTCTATGATAATCCATTTCCCAAAATTAGGTAATATTTGAAAAATACGAAAATCTACTTTCCCAAAAGTCGATAATCTATTTCCCGAAAATGGTAGTAAAATTATTCACTTTCGGGGAAGTAGATAACCAATTTTCCCGGAAAGTAGATATTTCCCATTTTTATGATACAAATTTCGTTTTCTATGATACGTATTTTCGGAAAGCATATCTAAACCAACTCCTTCCTGGAAAGTCGATATTTCCCATTTTTTTATATACAAATTTCTGTTTTCTATGATAATCTATTTGGTGAAAGTTGGTTATCTACAAATCTCCGGTGAAAGTAGATATATTTCCCATTTTTACATACAAATTTCCAAGTTTTATGATAACGTTTTTCGAAAGTAATATCTTAAGAAACTTTCGCGTGAAAAGTAGATATTTCCCATTTATTATGATACAAATAACCTGCTTATGATAATTCATTTTCGGCAAATGGTTATCTAACCAACCTTCCCGGAAAGTCGATATTTCCCATTTTGCGATACAAATTTCCTGTTTCTATGTGATAATCTATTTTCGGGAAAGTTATTATTCTAAGAAACTTTCGCAGAAAGTAGATATTATTTCCCCATTTTTATGATAAATTTCCAGTTTCTATGATATTCATATTCTGGCAATTTGGTTATTCAACCAACTTTCCCGGAAAGTGATATTTCCATTTTATTATGCTAAATTTCCCGTTTTGGTGATAATCTTCCCAAAATCAGGTAATATTTCCTGAAAATACGAAAATCATTTCTCTCCTGCAAGTCGATAATCTTGCCTTCCGAAAAATTGTAGTAACGACATCTACTTTTTCGGGGAAGTAGATAACCAACTTTCCTTTTAGCAAGCAGATATTTCCCATTTTTTATGATACAAATTTCCTGTTTTATGATAATCTATTTTCGGCAAATATGGTTATCTAACCAAACTTTCCCGGAAAGTAGATATTTCATTTTTACACAATTCCCGTTTTCATGATAATCTACTTCCCAAAATTAGGTAATATTTCCGAAAATACGAAAATCTACTTTCCCAAAAGTCGATAATCCATTTTCCCGAAATGAGAAATCATCTACTTTTCGAAGTAGATAACTAACTTTCCCGGAAAGTCGATATTTCCATTTTTGATACAAATTTCGTTTCTATGATATCTATTTTCGGGAAAGTCGATATTTCCCATTTTTATGATACAAATTTCCTGTTTTCTATGATAATCTATTTTCGAGAAAGTTGGTTATCTAAGAAACTTTCGCGGAAAGTAGATATTTCCCATTTTTATGATACAAATTTCTGTTTCTATGATAATCTATTTCGAAAGTTGGTTATCTAAGAAACTTTCGCGGAAAGTAGATATTTCCCCATTTTTTATGATACAAATTTCCCGTTTTCTATGATAATCTATTTTCGGCAAATTTGATTTATCTAACTCAACTTTCCCGGAAAGTAGATATTTCCCCATTTTTTATGATACAAATTTCCCGTTTTCTATGATAATCTAATTTCGGGAGAAAGTTGTTTATCTAACAACTTTCGCCCAGAAGAAGTAGATATTTCCCCATTTTTTATGATACAAATTTCCGTTTTTCTATGATAATCTATTTTCGGCAAATTTGGTTATCTAACCAACTTTCCCGGAAGATATGATATTCCATTTTTATGATACAAATTTCCCGTTTTCTGTGATAATCTTTTTTTTTTCCGGAAAAATTTGGTTTATCTAACTCTTTTTGCGGAAGTAGATATTTCCCATTTTTTGTGATACAAATTTCCCGTTTTCTATGATAATCTGCTTGGCAAAATTAGGTGTCTTCCCCAAAATTCGAAAATCTATTCCCTTTGAAAAATCGATAATCTACTTTCCCCGAAATTAGAAAATCTATCTACTTTTCGGGAAAGTAAATCTTCCAACTTTCCCGGAAAGTGATATTCCATTTTTTGTAATTTCAAATTTCCCGTTTTCTATGGTAATCTATTTTCGGCAAATTTGGTTATCTAACCAACTTTCCCGGAAAGTCGATATTTCCCATTTTTTATGATACAAATTTCCCGTTTTCTATGATAATCTATTTTCGGGAAAGTTGGTTATCTAAGAAACTTTCGCGGAAAGTAGATATTTCCCATTTTTATGATACAAATTTCCCGTTTTCTATGATAATCTATTTTCAGCAAATTTGGTTATCTAACCAACTTTCCCGGAAGTAGATATTTCCCATTTTTTATGATACAAATTTCCCGTTTTCTATGATAATCTACTTTGCAAAATTGGGAACTATTTCCCCGAAAATTCGAAAATCTACGTCCCCGAAAAGTCGATAATCTACTTTCCCAAAAAGAAGAAAATCTATCTACTTTTCGGGAAAGTAGATAACCAACTTTCCCGGAAAGTAGATATTTCCCATTTTTTATGATACAAATTTCCCGTTTTCTATGATAATCTATTTTCGGGAAAGTTGGTTATCTAACCAACTTTCCCGGAAAGTAGATATTTTCCATTTTTTATGATACAAATTTCCCGTTTTCTATGATAATCTGTTTTCGGCAAATTTGGTTATCTAACCAACTTTCCCGGAAAGTAGATATTTCCCATTTTTTTATGATACAAATTTCACGTTTTCTATGATAATCTGTTTTCGGAAAAATTTGGTTTATCTATTTTCAACTTTCTGATAGTTATTTCCCATTTTTTATGATACAAATTTCACGTTTTCTATGATAATCTGCTTCGCAAAATTAGGTAATATTTCCCCCAAAATTCGAAAATCTACTTCCCCGAAAAGTCGATAATCTACTTTCCCGAAACTAGAAAATCTATCTACTTTTAGGGAAAGTAGATAACCAACTTTCCCGGAAAGTAGATGTTTCCCATTTTTTATGATACAAATTTCCCGTTTTCTTTGATAATCTACTTTTCGGGGACGTAGATAACCAACTTTCCCGGAAAGTAGATATTTCCCATTTTTTATGATACAAATTTCCCGTTTTCTATGATAATCTATTTTCGGCAAATTTGGTTATCTAACCAACTTTCCCGGAAAGTAGATATTTCCCATTTTTATGATACAAATTTCGCGTTTTCTATGATAATATATTTTCGGAAAATTTGGTTGTCTAACCAACTTTCCCGGAAAGTAGATATTTCCCATTTTTTGTGATACAAATTTCCCGTTTTCTATGATAATCTACTTCGCAAAATTAGGTAATATTTCCTGAAAATACGAAAATCTACTTTCCCAAAAAGTCGATAATCTACTTTCCGAAAATTAGAAAATCTATCTACTTTCGGGAAGTAGATAACCAACTTTCCCGGAAAGTAGATATTTCCCATTTTTATGATACAATTCTCGTTTTCTATGATATCTATTTTCGGGAAAGTTGGTTATCTAACCAACTTTACCGGAAAGTCGATATTTCCCATTTTTTATAACAAATTTCCCTGTTTTCTATGATAATCTATTTTCGGGAAAGTTGGTTATCTAAGAAACTTTCGCGGAAAGTAGATATTTCCCATTTTTATGATACAATTCCTGTTTTATGATACTATTTTCGGCAAATTTGGTTATTCAACCAACTTTCCCGGAAAGTAGATATTTCCATTTTTATTATACAAATTTCCCGTTTCTATGATAATCTGCTTCCCAAAATTAGGTAATATTTCCCGAAAATACGAAAATCACTTTCCAAAAGTCGATTATCTACTTTCCCGAAAATTAGAAAACCTATCTATTTCGAAGTAGATAACCAACTTTCCGAAAGTAGATATTTTCCATTTTTATGATACAAATTTCTCGTTTCTACAATGATGTATTATTCAACCAACTTTCCGAAAGTCGATATTTCCCATTTTATGATACAAATTTCCGTTTCTATGATAATCTATTTCGAGGAAAGTTGTTATTCAGAAAACTTTCTGCGGAAAGTAGATATTTCCATTTTTATGATATCCTGTTTTGATAATCTATTTTCGAAAGTTGTATCTAAGAAACTTTCGCGGAAAGTGATATTTCCCATTTTTTATGATACAAATTTCCTGTTTTCTATGATAATCTATTTTCGGCAAATTTGGTTATCTAACCAACTTTCGGAAAGTAGAATATTTCCCATTTTTATGATACAAATTTCGTTTTCAGATATCTATTTTCGTAGGTTATCTAATCCAACTTCTTCCGGAAAGTCGATATTTCCCATTTTTATGATACAAATTTCCTTTTCATGATATCATATTTTGAAAGGGTTATCTAAGAAAACTTTGCAGAAAGTAGATATCTCCCATTTATTATGATACAAATAACCTGTTTTCTATGATAATCTATTTTCGGCAATTTGGTTATCTAACCAACTTTCCTGGAAGTCGATATTTCCCATTTTTATGATACAAATTTCTGTTTTCTATGATAATCTATTTTCGGGAAAGTTGGTTATCTAAGAAACTTTCCGGAAAGTAGATATTTCCATTTTTATGATACAAATTTCTGTTTCTATGATATCTATTTTCGGAAAGTTGGTTATCTAACCAACTTTCCCGGAAAGTAGATATTTCATTTTTATGATACAAATTTCCGTTTTACGATAATCTACTTCCCCAAAATTAGTAATATTTCAAAGAAAAACACTTCCCAAAAGTCGATAATTTCGAAATAAAACTTTTCTAGATAACCAACTTTCCCGAAAGTAGATATTTCCCATTTTTATGATACAAATTTCTTCGTTTTCTATGATAATCTATTTTCGGGAAAGTCGACGGAGGTCGATATTTCCATTTTTTTATAAATTTCGTTTTCATGATAATCTATTTCGAAAGTTGGTTATCTAAGAAACTTTCGCGGAAAGTAGATATTTCATTTTATGATACAAATTTCATATGATAATCATATTTTCGGCAAATTTGCTGTAAGAAACTTTCGCGAGTAGATATTTCCATTTTTTATGATACAAATTTCTGTTATGATAATCTATTTCGGCAAATTTGATATCTAACCACTTTCCCGGAAAGTAGATATTTCCATTTTATGATACAAATTTCCGTTTATGATAATCTACTTCCCAAAATTAGGTATTTCTAATAATATGGAAATTCATTTCAAAAGTCGAATAATCTACTTTCCCGAAAATTAGAAAATCTATCTACTTTCGGGGAATAGATAACCAACTTCCCGGAAAGTAGATATTTCCCATTTTTATGATACAAATTTCTCGTTTTCAATGATAATTTTTTCGAAAGTTGGTTATCTAACCAACTTTACCGGAAATGATATTTCTTCATTTTTTATGATACAAATTTCCGTTTTCTGATAATCTATTTTCCGGAAAGTTGGTTATCCTAGAAACTTTCGCGGAAAGTAGATATTTCCCATTTTTATGATACAAATTTCCTTTTCTATGATAATCTATTTTCGGCAAATTTGGTTATCTAACAACTTTCCCGGAAAGTAGATATTTCCCATTTTTATGATACAATTTCCGTTTTCTGTGATAATCTACTTCAAAATTTGGTAATATTTCCACAAATACGAAAATCTTCCCCAAAAGTCGATAATCCAAAATTAGAAAATCTCTCTTTTCGGAAGTAGATAACCAACTTTCGGAAAGTAGATATTTCCATTTATGATACAAATTTCTCGTTTTCTATGATAATCTATTTTCGGGAAAGTTGGTTATCTAACCATCTTTCCCGGAAAGTCGATATTCCCATTTTTTATGATACAAATTTCCGTTTTTCTATGAATAATCTATTTTCGGGAAAGTTGGTTATCTAGAAACTTTCGCGGAAAGTAGATATTTCCCATTTTTTATGATACAAATTTCCCGTTTTCTGTGATAATCTATTTTCGGCAAATGGTTATCTAACCAACTTTCGGAAAGTAGATATTTCCCATTTTTATGATACAAATTTCTCGTATTCTATGATAATCTATTTTTTCGGGAAAGTTGGTTATCTAACCAACTTTCCCGGAAAGTCGATATTCCCATTTTTATTATAAATTTGCCGTTTTCTATGATAATCTATTTTCCGGAAAGTGGGTTATCTAAGAAACTTTTCGCGGAAAGTAGATATTTCCCCATTTATTATGATACAAATAACCCGTTTTCTATGAT
>NW_024756160.1:0-16970 GCF_018991925.1 Homarus americanus
CACCTTGCACAGGATGTAAGGGGGTGCCCAATAAACTAGCCCCCTCGGGGGCAAATCTGAAATCTACAGGAGGATCTAAATAAACTGCAGGGGTGGTCTGAAAAATGGCAAATGAAATTCAACACCAGCAAGTGCAGCGTACTTAATATTGGAAGAACAAATACTTATAATGTATACAGCCTTAACAACATCAACCTAGAGAAGTCGACTTGTGAAAGAGACCAAGGGGTACTTGTAAGCCCGGACCTACAGCCTAGAAAACAGTGCGTTAATGTTCGAAATAAGGCAAACAGAGTATTGGGTTTTATATCTAGAAGTATAAGTAACAAGAGTGCAGAGGTCTTATTGCAACTATATCTTGCGCTAGTCAGGCCGCACCTCGATTATGCGGTTCAGTTCTGGTGCCACTATTATAGAATGGATATAAATTCACTAGAGTCGGTGCAGCGAAGAATGACAAAAATGATTCCGGGACTTGGAATCCTTCCATATCAGGATAGGTTAAAGAAACTTAACTTGCATTCCCTAGAAAGACGAAGAGTGTGGGGAGATATGATAGAAGTATTTAAGTGGGTGAAAGGAATCAATAAAGGGGATATAGATAAGGTTCTTATAATATCCGAGCAGGATAGGACACGGAGCAACGGATTCAAGTTGGATAAGTTTAGGTTTAGGAGGGAGATAGGAAGAAACTGGTTCACAAATAGGGTGGTGGACGAGTGGAACAAGCTTAGCAACTTTGTAGTAAGTGCGGGAACTCTGGAAAGTTTCAAAAGGAGGCTAGATAGATTCATGGATGATAGAGAGTGGTAGTAACTCTCGACAGGAGCTGCCATGCACAGGCCAACCGGCCTATTGCAGACTCCTTATTTTCTTATGTTCTTATGTTCTTATCTATCTATCTATCTATATTAGGGTGTGTCAATTTTGTCAACATGTTAAAAATCAAATTTGGTAGTCAAAATATTGTGCTTCTTTATGTCTAAACTTGAGATTAGCAAACAAAAATGAATTGAAATAACCCTCACCTACATCAATTATACCTTAAAGTTTCAAATATCAGTATTTCAACAAATTAATGAGACTTGATTAGAATTATTCACTTGATATTAACTAATCTCATGTAAGCATATGGATTATGGAGTATTTTATGGTTCTATAGCTTGTGTACAATATGCATGTCAGAACATGAACATGAACATGAACAGGCTCTCCGTGTGGGACAGTTTAATTCTTGTTTTGACTTGTACCAAGCGTGAGGATAAGGCGCCCGGCTCACTCTCCTTCTAGATATCATAGACGGTGGTTTGCTCTCATTGCACTTGCACCTACTCTACCAGACGAATTCTACATTTTAATTATTGTAAGTAGGGCATATTGATTGTCGCAGTTACTTATATCATTGTATAAAACATTATGTTCTAAGAAATTATTATGTTATTTCTGTTACAGCATTTTTGATAAACAAATTTATATTTTTTGAAACAACAATTGAATTATGAAACATTGAAATATTTTTCTATTTGTCAGATAGTGTGAAGATGTCAAATTGAAGACAAGAAGTCAGTTGTCAACCCACTTGAGCCTGCTAGTTGGTAAAGGGAAGGAGCTTCCTGTATCAGAACTTCCAACAGTGAGAGACATGCTAAGATTAGGGTTACTCCTTCGAGAAAAAAATGCAAAGGACAGAAGGAACTATACAGATAAAGAACTCATAAATGACATGATAGTCCTCTTCTGCATCAATGGACAAAAGCTAATGCACTATTCAAACCACCTGTGATTAATCAGTGTCGAACTATTGAGCTAAAACTAACGAAATTATGGCACAAAGCAGTTGAAACATCACTTGGTAAAGGAAACTTGGCCAGGAAAAATGAATTTCTGCACACACTTGATACTCTGTTTGACATTTTGACCTGCAAGTGCTCCATACAATTATGTTCTGAATCCAACTGTTCTCACTCAGGTAAGAGAGAAATAATTCCCACATTGATTGTGGTTGTCCTCGTGAAAAGAAGATCCCTGTTTTAGAGCTTGAATTTATAAAGGCACAGAGGACAAAGGCAGAAGGCCAAGGAAGTATGCAAATGGGTTCAATAGATTATTCAGAAACAAAGAAGCAGATTGCTAATGCCAAGAAGAGAGAACAAATCCGAGAGAGGGAACAAAAGAAGAAAATGAAGAGTGAAGAAGCCATCCAAAGAGAGGAAGAGCTGTGTCAAGATGTTTATCACTTCTTTGATAGTTCTTCTGATGAACAGGAAGCAACATCAGATGATAGTTCCAAAGAGCCATCTGAACCTTTACCAAAGAAAATGAAATACAACACAAGAAATATTTCAAAAATTGCTTTAGCTAGTATTCGCCACCATGCTGGACTTCGTGAGGCTGCAGAAATTGCAACTGCCGCTTGGATAGATGCAGGCCTCATCAGCCGAGAGGATGTATCTTTGGTGATAGATCATAATAAAATTAGAAGAGCACAAGAAAAATAATGAAGGAAATATCTGATCAGCATGAAAAAGATTTAAGCGAGGGAGGGCTCTCCTGTCTTTTGTTTGATGGAAGAATAGATGACACAAAAGTTTTGCTAGAAGTAGAGGGAGTGAACAGAAAGTTTCCAGGTCTCATCAAAGAAGAACACTACTCTGTCTGTTCTGAGCCTGGTGGTCGGTTTTTGTTTCACTTTGCTCCCGAAACTGAAGTAGAAGGGAAGAAACATGCAGAGGTCATTGCTGATCATATTTTATGTTGGGTTCAGGAGAGAGGATTTGGCAGTTCACTGCAGGCTGTTGGTGGAGATTCAACTGCAGTGAACACCGGATGGCAGGGGGGTGTAATGACGCATTTAGAGAAAAAACTAGGAAGAAGACTTGTTTGGATTGTATGTGATTTACATACAGGTGAGCTACCTCTTCGTCATCTCATCCAGGAACTTGATGGTCCTACAAAGAGCAACAACAAGTGGTCAGGTCCCCTTGGCATCATGCTGGATGAAGCAACACAACTAGAAATAAATACAACCTTTCCAAAGGTCGAAGTTGGCCCTCCCCTTCCGGCGTTGTCTGAAGGAGTCATCAAAGATCTCAGCACAGATCAATCCTATGCTTATCGTATTGCCCAAGCAATAAGATCAGGAGAAGTGCCTCAGTCATTGGCTCTCTTGGAGATTGGACCTGTCAGTCACAGCCGTTGGTTAACTACAGCTCTTCGCTTCTGCAGGATTTGGATTTCCAAACACGAATTGAAGGGCAAAGTGCTGAAGAATTTGAGGTTAATTGTTGAATTTATTATTGGAGTTTATCTTCCCCAGTGGTTTAGTGTGAAACTTAATCCTATGGGGGTGGATGGGCCCAATCACCTTTTGTTTCAATTGCAGCTAGTAAGAACACAGAGGAAGGTAGTGAGGGACATCGTGTTACCTGTGGCAAGAAGGTCCGCTTGGTATGCTCGATCAGAAGCAGTTTTGCAAGCAATGCTTTGCAGTCAATGTACCAATCTCCGAACCGAGGCTGTAGAAGTCATTCTAAAGATTAGAGGAACGCTAATAGATGACGACCAGTTGGGAGACTGTTCGTTTCATTCAAGAAAAGTTCCCCCAATAAACGCCAATGCCACCAAATTGTCAGAATTGGTTGACTTGAGTTTGGAAGTCTTAGAGCCACCATTGACAACAAGTCTAACTAGCCAAGAATTGAGAAACCTTAAAGAGACTCCAATGCAGGTGCCGAAGTGGCCTTCCCACACTCAAAGTGTGGAGAGATGTGTGAAAATGGTCACAGAAGCAGCGGGCCATGTTTACAGCCACGAGAGGCGAGAAGGTTACATCAAAGCACAAATAGCAAGCAGACTACTGATGACAAGAAACCAAAGCAAAGAGAGTATGACGGCATTGGTTACTTTCAAATAGACTACGGATAATAAAATATAATAATTTGAAACTTGAAACAGTAACATGTGTGCAAACGCTGGTTATGTTATAAATTCACAAATATGTACATTTAAAAATCCATTTGATGTAGGTAGGACTTATTATAAAAAAAAATTTATGCCAGAATATTGTTTTGCATGCTTAAAGACTACAATAAATTGCTACCAAATTACTCGATTTTCAATTTAGCCAGTTCACCCCCTAAATTGACACACCCTAATCTATATATCTAATGTATTTATCTAATTATATCTATTTTATTAACTCACCTGTACCATTAATCATCAGTTTATTTATCTTAATCTTCTTCCCATTTTGATTTATTCCTCTTAACTATGTATGTATCTACACCCACAAACAAACCTACTATCCACGCCCTACACCCACAAACAAACCTACTATCCACGCCCTACACCCACAAACAAACCTACTATCCACGCCCTACACCCACAAACAAACCTACTATCCACGCCCCACACCCACAAACAAACCTACTATCCACGCCCTACACCCACAAACAAACCTACTATCCACGCCCCACACCCAAAAACAAACCTACTATCCACGCCCCACACCCACAAACAAACCTACTATCCACGCCACACACCCACAAACAAACCTACTATCCACGCCCCACACCCACAAACAAACCTACTATCCACGCCCCAATAACTACACAAACAAAACCTAATATCCACGCCCCACACCCACAAACAAACCTACTATCCACGCCCCACACCCACAAGCAAACCTTACTATCCACGCCCCACACCCACAAACAAACCTACTATCCACGCCCCACACCCACAAACAAACCTACTATCCACTCCCTACACCCACAAACATACCTACTATCCACGCCCTACGCCCACAAACAAACTTACTATCCACGCCCTACACCCACAAACAAACCTACTATCCATGCCCTACACCCACAATCAAACCTACTATCCATGCCCCACACCCACAAACAAACCTACTATCCACGCCCCACACCCACAAACAAACCTTCTATTCACGCCCTACACCCACAAACAAACCTACTATCCACGCCCTACACCCACAAACAAACCTACTATCCACGCCCCACACCCACAAACAAACCTACTATCCATTCCCTACACCCTCAAACATACCTACTATCCACTCCCTACACCCACAAACAAACCTACTATCCACGCTCTACACCCACAAACAAACCTACTATCCACGCCCTACACCCATAAACAAACCTACTATCCACGCCCTACACCCACAAACAAACCTACTATCCACACCCTACACCCACAAACAAACCTACTATCCACGCCCTACACCCACAAACAAACCTACTATCCACGCCCCACACCCACAAACAAACCTACTATCCACGCCCCACCCACAAGCAAACCCACTATCCACTCCCTACACCCACAAACAACCCCACTATCCACTCCCCACACCCACAAACAAACCCCATTGACCACGCCCCACACCCACAAACAAACCTACTATCCACGCCCACACCCAATAAACATACCCACATCCACGCCCCACACCAAACACACCTACTATCCACGCCCTACACCCACAAAACAAAACCTACCATCCACGCCCTACACCCACAAACATACCTACTATCCACCCCACACCCACGAAGCAAAACCTACTATCCACTCCCCACGCCCACAAACATACCCACCATCCACTCCCCACACCCACAAACAAACCTACTATCCACGCCCACACCCACAAAACAAACCTACTATCCATGCCCCACACCCACAAACATACCAACTATCCACGCCCACACCCACAAACAAACCTACTATCCACGCCCCACACCCAAACAAACCTACTATCCACGCCCCACACCCACAAACATACCTACTATCCACTCCCAAACACCCACAAACAAACCTACTATCCACTCCCTACACCCACAAACATACCTACTATCCACGCCCTACACCCACAAACATGCCTACTATCCACGCTCTACACCCACAAACACACCTACTATCCACGCCCCACACCCACAAACAAACCTACTATCCACGCCCCACACCCACAAACAAACCTACTATCCACGCCCCACACCCACAAACAAACCTACTATCCACTCCCTACACCCACAAACATACCTACTATCCACTCCCTACACCCACAAATAAACCTACTATCCACGCTCTACACCCACAAACACACACTACCCACCACCTACACCACAAACATACCTACTATCCACGCCCCACACCCACAAACATACCTACTACATCCACGCCCCACACCCACAAACATACCCACTATCCACGCCCCACACCTACAAACATACCTACTCATCCACGCCCCACACCACAAACATACCTACTATCCACGCCCACACCCACAAACAAACCCACTTATCCACGCCCCACACCCACAAACAAACATATCTACTATCCACGCCCTACACCCACAAACATACCTACTATCCACGCCCCACACCCACAAACAAACCTACTATCCACGCCCCACACCCACAAACATACCTACTATCCACGCCCTACACCCACAAACAAACCTACTATCCACGCCCCACACCCACAAACAAACCTACTATCCACGCCCCACACCCACAAACAAAACCCACTATCCACTACACCCACAAAACAAACCTACTATCCACGCCCCACACCCACAAACAAACCACTATCCACGCCCCACACCCACAAACATACCTACTATCCACTCCCAAACACCCACAAACAAACCTACTATCCACTCCCCACACCCACAAACAAACCTACTATCCACTCCCTACACCCACAAACATGCCTACTATCCACTCACACCCACAAACAAACCCAATATCCACTCCCCACACCCAACAAACAAACCTACTATCCACGCCCCACACCCACAAACAAACCTACTATCCACGCCCCACACCCACAAACAAACCTACCATCCAAGCCCCACACCACAAACAAAACCTACTATCCACGCCCCACACCCACAAACATACCTACTTCATCCACGCCCTACACCCACAAACAAACCCACTATCCACGCCCCACACCCACAAACAAACCTACTATCCACGCCCCATACCCACAAACAAACCCCACTACATCCACGCCCCACACCCACAAACAAACCTACTATCCACGCCCCACACCCACAAAACAAACCTAATATCCACGCCCCACACCCACAAACAAACCTACTATCCACGCCCCACACCCACAAGCAAACCCCACTATCCAATGCCCCACACCCACAAACAAACCTACTATCCACGCCCCACACCCACAAACAAACCTACTATCCACGCCCTACACCCACAAACAAACCTACTATCCACGCTCTACACCCACAAACAAACCTACTATCCACGCCCCACACCCACAAACAAACCTACTATCCACGCTCTACACCCACAAACAAACCTACTATCCACTCCCTACACCCACAAACATACCTACTATCCACTCCCTACACCCACAAACAAACCTACTATCCACGCTCTACACCCGCAAACACACACTACTATCCACTCTCACACCCACAAACAAAACCTACTATCCTCAATGCCCCCACACCCACAAACATACCTACTATCCACTCCCAAACACCCACAAACAAACCTACTATCCACTCCCTACACCCACAAACAAACCAACTATCCACGCCCTACACCCACAAACAAACCTACTATCCACGCCCTACACCCACAAACAAACCTACTATCCACGCCCTACACCCACAAACAAACCTACTATCCACGCCCCACACCCACAAACAAACCTACTATCCACGTCCCACACCCACAAACAAACCTACTATCCACGCCCCACACCCACAAACAAACCTACTATCCACGCCCTACACCCACATACAAACCTACTATCCATGCCCTACACCCACAAACAAACCTACTATCCACGCCCTACACCCACAAACAAACCTACTATCCACGCCCTACACCCACAAACAAACCTACTATCCACGTTCTACACCCACAAACAAACCTACTATCCACGCCCCACACCCACAAACACCATACCTACTATCCACGCCCCACACCCACAAACATACCTACTATCCACGCCCCTACACCCACAAACAAACCCACCATTCACCCCACACCCACAAACATACCTACTATCCACTCCCCACACCCACAAGCAAACCCATTTATCCACTCCCTACACCCACAAACATACCTACTATTCACTCCCTACACCCACAAACAAACCTACTATCCACGCCCCACACCCACAAACAAACCTACTATCCACTCCCTACACCCACAAACATACCTACTATTCACTCCCTACACCCACAAACAAACCTACTATCCACGCCCCACACCCACAAACAAACCTACTATTCACTCCCTACACCCACAAACAAACCTACTATCCAATGCCCCACACCCACAAGCAAACCACCATCCACTCCCCACACCCACAAACATACCTACTATCCACTCCTACACCCACAAACAAACCACTATCCACGCCTCACACACCCACAAACAAACCTACTATCCACGCTCTCACACCCACAAACATACCTAATATTCAATGCCCCACACCCACAAACAAACCTACTATCCACGCCCCACACCCACAAACAAACCTACTATCCACGCCCCACACCCACAAACATACCTACTATCCACTCCCTACACCCACAAACATACCTACTATCCACTCCCTACACCCACAAACAAACCTACTATCCACGCCCCACACCCACAAACAAACCTACTATCCACGCCCCACACCCACAAACATACCCATTATCCACGCCCTACACCCACAAACAAACCTAGTATCCACGCTCTACACCCACAAATATCTAAACCTACTATCCACGCTCTACACCCACAAACAAACCTACTATCCACGCTCTACACCCACAAACAAATCTACTATCCACGCCCTACACCCACAAACAAACCTACAATTCACGCCCTACACCCACAAACAAACCTACTATCCACGCCCCACACCCATAAACAAACCTACTATCCACTCCCTACACCCACAAAGAAACCTACTATCCACCCCACACCCACAAACAAACCTACCATCGCCCCACACCCACAAACAAACCTACTATCCACGCCCTACACCCACAAACAAACCTACTATCCACGCTCTACACCCACAAACACACACTACCCACCACCTACACCACAATAGAGTAAAGGAGGAATACAGAGTGTACTTACTCAGGGTAGCCATACCACTCTGGGTGGTTGATCCTTAGTGCAGCAGGAAAGAGAAAAATTATAAGTGGGTCATTCTATTCCTCGTGTGATGGATGGATGGATGGATGGATGGATGGATGGATGGGAGGATAGATGGGGAGATGGATGACTAAATGGGAGGAGAATTTGGTAGGTGGGTGAATCGGTGGATGGATAAACAGCTAACAGGATGAATGGACATATGGACTTGGATGGCATATTTGGATGTAAAACCCTACGATATGAAGAACATTTTGGACGTATAAACCCATGACAATTAACACCATTTTGGACTTACATCACAGGAAACAGGTAAAACATTTCTGTGATCGTTCTTCAATAATTCCATGCGCCAACCTTACCTGCATTTATCTCAATTACAGTATAAAATTTTAGTGTTAATTCCAGCATCGGAATCAATCAATCAATCAATCAATCAATCAATCAATCAATCAATCAATCAATCTCTCTCTCTCTCTCTCTCTCTCTCTCTCTCTCAAGATGGAAAATTTCATGACGTAAAATCCGATGAAAACTCGACCCTGTTTATACGTGTTGCTTCAAGGTTTTGTTTTCACGTTAACCTCATGCTTCGTTTCGATAAATGACATATACCACAGGAGGTGAACTACAAACTGAACTTTGACCTGACACCGACGACCGACCGACGGAAGATGGGGCTTCGGGTTTAGTCGTATCCCATTTGAGAGTTTTATAAATGTGAAGCCCCGAATTAGTCAACAAACCCTACAGCTCAATTTGGATTCGAATTTGTGCATCTTGTTCTTGAATCAGAACCTTATCTCACACATATATAGGGGTTAGGTTAGGTTAGGTTGGGTTGGGTTAGGTTGGGTTAGGTTGGGTTGGGTTAGGTTAGGTGAGCCGTGTCCATCACAACCAGACAATTATCCCCATCCACCAGATCTTCCCTTTAACAAATCAGGCCGCACCTCGATTATGCGGTTCAGTTCTGGTGCCCCTATTATAGAATGGATATATATTCACTAGAGTCGGTGCAGTGAAGAATGACAAAAATGATTCCGGAACTTAGAAACCTTCCATATCAGGATAGGTTAAAGAAACTTAACTTGCATTCCCTAGAAAGACGAAGAGTGCGGGAGATATGATAGAAGCATTTAAGTGGGTGAAAGGAATCAATAAAGGGGATATAGATAAAGTTCTTATAATATCCGAGCAGGATAGGACTCGGAGCAACGGATTCAAGTTGGATAAGTTTAGGTTTAGGAGGGAGATAGGAAGAAACTGGTTCACAAATAGGGTGGTGGACGAGTGGAACAAGCTTAGCAACTTTGTAGTAAGTGCGGGAACTCTGGAAAGTTTCAAAAGGAGGCTAGATAGATTCATGGATGATAGAGAGTGGTAGTAACTCTCGACAGGAGCTGTCATGCACAGGCCAACCGGCCTATTGCAGACTCCTTATTTTCTTATGTTCTTATGTTCTTAAATCCTCAGCTGTTCTTATGTTCTTAAATCCTCAACATAAAAGACAAATTCACCTCCATGTGTTAAAATCTTACTACACTACATTACCGTCACCACTATACCAAACCTGTGTAATATTAACACACTAATACACTATTAAGACATCACCAAATCCATCAATAAACAGTACATCTTCCTTTACACTTGATTAGAAAGAAAAACAAGAAAATATGCCCAGAATCTCAATTTCATTCACTAACATTACGAAAAATTACAAGAGTTAAGAGTCAAAGCAAGATATGTACTGTACGCAATGTTGATATTATTTTGTTCGCCATCATTGTGTCCTAAAGTTAATCTGTTTTGTGAAGTAAATCCTCGGACTTGGGAACAAATCATCATGTGTACCTTTGAGTATTAAGGTCTTGATCCATTTCCTTGATGTCTACCGTTTGGAACAGGTAACACCACCACAATTGTTTTAACCAAGACGAAAACGGACGAAAAAAAAATGCTTCTACAAATATCAAGTATTAATTTTCTCTCTTTACAGGATCTAATACTCTTGGAAATGTGTTTAAATTAATCTGATTTGTTTTCATTTATTGTCGATCCTTCATAAGAGGACTCGTGGATCCCCCGAGCCTAGCCGGCCATTTTGTTTACATTTTTCGGTCGCTCTAAAATACCATTAAAACAATATTGAGTATAAACGTTTGGCTCAACTGATGATCTCAAACATGTCCCAACATTTTATTGCCTCAACTCCACATTCTGTAACTCATTTAGGTAGATGTCCCTCACTACACATACACTGGACTATGTATGTCTTGCAACTAATATATTTATAAAGATATTGCATATAAGTTCATGTGTGGTGTTATTATATCAAACAGGAGAATTTTAAAAACTGTTACCACCTGTGTCATTGAATTTGTCGCCAGGTGAAAATGTTTGAAGTGATTATATTTTTTATTTAGTGTAATTAGTTTCCAATACTAAAACGTTTCCACACTTCCATAAAAATCTTTCAACCTCCGTGAGAGTGTACAAAACTTTCTACTCAGGTCTTACACCCTGGAGTAGCTGTATCGTCCACTTAGGTAATTTACTCCACAAGGAACTACAAGTTACACCTTGATGTAATACTTCATTTACTGCCAAACTTTATAGGGAAATATTTTTTCACAAAGATTTTCAAGTTACAATTTCACATAATAAGTCACATTACAAACGTTCCTTCGGCTTACAGTTAAACTTTGTAATGTCAAGATATTTTTTTCACTGCAGAGGAAAGTATCCGTCATCATCATCATCACCACACACACACACACACACACACACACACACACACACACACACACACACACACACACACACGCGCGCGCGCGTGCGCGCGCAAAGACAAAACTCCTGTATCCAGATTCTCAAAAGTTTATCAATTAAATTCTTCCCTAAAATTAAACAGACAATACATCTATTAATCATAGAGTATGTGAACAATATCGACGCCATATTGGTTACCATCTTTGAGTCATATAATTAGTTAGCTACATAGTGTTAATTATTTAGTTAAATATGAAAAAATAATCTACTAGCGTGTGTTGTGACCAAAATAAATCAACATTGTATTTACTTTCTCCTCCAGGGGGCACTAAGTCTAGAAAAATGACACAATTGACATCTACATAAAGTGACTGACCAAGGGTAGATATTGGCTACCTTTTGTGTTACTTTGAGGTCGTAAGAACACACAGAGCTGCTCTTAAGGATGTTTACCACAATACACCTCAACCAGTTTCTCATTCACAAAAGTCAAACAATAAATCTGGTTCAAAAGATACAACGTAAATTTTATTAGAATACAATAATCAATTACTGTATTATTGCATTGAGGCGAATAGTCTTATGGTGTTAAGATGTGTTCTTAAGCCACGAAGGTAAACAAAAGGTATTCAATATCTGCCTTGGTTGACGATGATCTGTAGACGTTAGCAAGTCCTCCTCCTCCTGCTCTCGAGTAAGGTAAAGAAGGCCTCACCTGACCAAAATTGTTAATTAAGATAGATTACATGAAGATTAACCCTCCCAGCTTATTTAAACTAATGATTAACCTAACGCTACATGGGAAGTTAAGTTAGGTTAGATTAAGTTAGGTTAGGTTAGGGTAGGGCAGGGTAGGGTAGGGTAGGGTAGGGTAGGGTAGGTCAGGTCAGGTCAGGTCAGGTCAGGTCAGGTCAGGTCAGGTCAGGCAGTGCCAGTGTAGTTAATCTTGAGGTTAAATAAACTAGAGGCTAATCTTCACATGAGCCACTAAGACACTTTGACGGAGGCGGTTACGTACAACAGGAAAGCTCTCATAACATATAATGTACAGTATATACCGTTTAAGTTGCGTCAGCAGCTCTATACACCACTTATTGACCTACTCATTCACTGATGTCGAAATATTTACTTCTAACAGGTTTCTATATGGTTCCCAGTCATTATAATAAGACCTTGTGAAATCAAATGATCTAAATTAAACTAAACTTATCCAAATTAAACTTATTAGCTAACAAATCCTTTTAAAACACGATATATGTAAATCAAAAGTTTTAAATTCAACTTAACTTATCGTAATATAACTATTATAACTAAACCATTTTAATTAAACCTAACCTAAACACCTCAAGTGCCACAAACAGAAGGAAAAAACACCTTTAATATTATCGTGTAAGAAGCCCCTGTAACCCACTAACTCAAGGTAATGCATCTATATCAATCTACCTGCGTCGGAAGCTCTATACGTGACTATGATCATTACCCACTGCTGGAGAACATTTGTACTTCTATAATTACCCCTGGAGAAACAATGCACCAATTTACGATTTATTTATTTTATTTTTCATTTATTTTTTATTCTTGGTCCATACTGTAAACACCGCCCGCTTGTGAGTCCCGTCAGCCATTTTGTTCTAACTTTCGGGATTCTAAAATAAACTATAAATAAATAAATAAATAAATAAATAAATAAAACAAGCATCTTTTGTTTTTCTAACCCATGAGCTGTGAGTCTTCATTATATACTTCAACATTACTGTAAACTAAGGCTAGAGAGGGTGTGTGCAGTACTAGTGGAGCCAAGACGAGAAGGTATTTCAAATCCCTAAAGGGTTTTACAAGTGGAGAGTCTTACAAGTGGAGGGTCTTACAGGTGGAGGGTCTTACAAGTGGAGGGTCTTACAGGTGGAGGGTCTTACAAGTGGAGGGTCTTACAGGTGGAGGGTCTTACAAGTGGAGGGTCTTACAGGTGGAGGGTCTTACAAGTGGAGGGTCTTACAGGTGGAGGATTTTAATAAGGATAAATACAGCAAGTCTTACAGTTGAATCAGCCAAGTCGAGGAAAACTCTTAAGAGTCATGTAACTTCTACCTGGTGTTACCTGTAATCAAGCTAAGGTATATGTAAGAAGAATATTATCTCGTTACTATCCATTCCACTTCCACTATCCTGCGAGGTGGTGTATTAATAGGCACAGATACTCATGATAAAGAAGGAATAAAGAGAAAGACGCAAGATACCTATAAAATGCGACAGAATATACCTACACATGCGTAATCCTAACCCATCCCAACCCAACTCAACCCTATTTACCCTCAGCTTCACCACAGTACACAAAGTCATTCTTGGTATCAGAGTGACGCATAAACACCCTGTATCGCCTAAGACACATTTGAATCGGATGGTTCCCAGTGAAGCAATTAGTTCGTGGGAAAAGTGAGTCAAAATACTTCACATCAGCTTCGTTTACGACCTCTAGCTGATATTTACTTCTGTTGTCTATATCAATCACATTTTATAATGAAAACAAAAATATGGTTAGTTACTTATAAATGAAAATAAATCATACTTAGATACTTAGGAGTGGGGAAAAAAGATACTTAAGATACTTAAAATGAAAACACTCTTTGATACTTAAATTAGGACAAAATAAACGGACATAAAGATTTAACTATGAGCGGTGGATATTACGACATGTACCGGCTATCAATACAGAGGCGCTATTTAGCCGTGAAGTTCTCTCAGAAACCCAACAAGACAATATGTGGTCACGTAAAAATTTCAGGTTAATTTTTAACACCATCCGTCATTTTAAACCTTGGCACCTGTAGATTAAGAAAATATATGGTGATATTTTTTCTGATGGGATAAAGGTCGCATTTGTCCAGAGAAGTAAGAGAGGAAAAAAATCACTTGAGAGGCATGACGCACAGAGTGTCTAAGGTGATAAAAGATCATATACTACCATTTGGGTTTTCAAATTAAGTTCATTACATAAAATATCAAACTCATAAAGATTACAAAAGAACAGAACACCATGAGCTCTCTACAGCTATTGTCAGCTGTCAATATGCTGATGTACAGAAGCTACACAATGTTATTGGTGAGTGTAATCCCAGGAAAGTGATGCTCTTATAAACTTGGTAACTGGAGCTGTAATGCCAGAAAATGCCAAATATGACAATCTATGTGCATATGAAGTTGGAAGACAAAATTATGAAAATTTTGTCAAGGAACGTATTGTTGGTCCATTGAGCACCTGGGAAAAGCTGTCCAAGGTTAATCTACTGTCGTGGGAAGCAGCAAATAAGACTTCAACCATCAAATTGCTATCACAAGTTATAGAACTTAAGCAGGACATACAGTATATGCATCACAGAAGGGCAGCACTGTACATATCAAGTCACCAGACACTGATGTGTTTGGCATATTAAAGCAGCCTCAACTTGGAGAAAATACAAGTATGATAACAGGAACTGGTGAGCGACGACACATTGGGCAGAGAGCCTTACAGGTTTCCATGCCATCACAGGATCTGACTGCATTGGAAAATTTGTTGGCAAAGGAAAGAAAGCATGTTGGAGCACTTTGATGAAATCTAACACAAAAGTCCTAGATGCATTCAAGATGCTGAGTAGACCAAATGCCCTCAGCAGACATGTACAGTATATTGGTCTAGAGGAATTTGTATTTAAGCTCTACTGTCCACGAATGACTTTCACTAAACTGTCAAAACTTAGATGGCATCTCTTCAAGATAACGCAGGCAGAAGCTGGAGAACTACCAGCGACTGCAGCAACTCTAAACTATCATATATTGAGAGGAAGGTATCAAGTTCTTCTGTGGTCTTGTGATGCAGACAGTGAAATGCTTTCACAATTAGAGCATGGCTGGAAGATTGACAATACTGTTTCATACTAGTAATATCAGACCAACCACCAGCTCCAGAAGCAATCACAGAACTTGTTAAATGTGGATGTGGCGTCAGGAAATGTGGATCATTGTCATGTTCATACAGAAAGAATTAGAAAGAATAGCATGACATGCACCGAGATGTGTAACTGTCAAGCAGATGATGAGAAATGCCTAAACAAGGTGAAGGAATCTGTTGTACACAGAAGACTCTGATGACGAGGACTGAAGCAATGTCGTAAATAATAACTTGTGACTTGTATACACATGATGTATAACACTACAAACTTTTAATAAATATAAAACGGTGGTTCTAAGCTTTTCAGATAATGGTAATAAGTATATGTTTAATTTCCAGTATTTGTCTTTAGCAATTAATTTTACTTACTGCAATCTCTTCTTTGCCAGAGACAGGATGGCATATATGAGCAACCATGTTTGTAACACACTTAAGATATTATAACAGCATTCATATTATATTACGTTAAATTGTAATGATATAATACTACATGTTCATAGGTTATTAGTCATGTTTTAAGTTACTTAGGAGTTAATGGTAATACGTCTGTGGTTCATTACGCCGCTCTTTGATAAAACTTCTTTAATGGCATAAAACTTATAATAAACCGTTCAGAAAAAATTACACCACAGTTCCTTAACATAGTTTATAAGGATTATTACGATGTATGGTGTCAAAAATTAACATGAAATTTTTACGGGATTACTTAAGCTCCTACACTAAAACCTGCCGACCTAACCTAACCTTTTTTTACCCACCTCCACCTACTTACCTAACCTGACATAATCTAACCAAACCTGACATAATCTAACCTAACCTGACATTATCTAACCTAACCTGATATAATCTAACCTAACCTGACATAATCTAACCTAACCTGACGTAATCTAACCTAACCTGACGTAATCTAACCTAACCTGTCATAATCTAACCTAACCTGACATAATCTAACCTAACCTGACATAATCTAGCCTAACCTGACATAATCTAACCTAACCTGACATAATCTAACCTAACCTGATATAATCTAACCTAACCTGACGTAATCTAACCTAACCTGACATAATCGAACCTAACCTGACATAATCGAACCTAACCTCCCTGTCTGACATAAG
>NW_024756161.1:0-3217 GCF_018991925.1 Homarus americanus
CCTGTATTTGCAATGGCAGCAGGTGGTGATGGTGGACTGTGGGGGAGGTGATCCTGTAGGTGTAGCAGCAGCAGCAGGTGGTGGGGTGGAATGTGGGGAGATGATCCTGTAGGTGCAGCAGCAACAGCAAGATGGTGGTGGTGGACTGTGGGGAGTTGATCTTGTAGGTGCAGCAGCAGCAGCAGGTGGTGGGTGGACTGCTGGGGAGGTGATCCTGTGGGTGCAGTGGCAGCAGCAGGTGGTGGTGGTGGACTGTGGGGTAGTTGATCCTGTGGGTGCAGCAGGTGGTGGTGGACTGTGGGGTAGTTGATCCTGTAGGTTCAGCTGCAGAGTGGTGGTGGACTGTGGGGAATTGATTCCTTGGGTGCAGCAGCAACAACAGCAGAGCAACATATGATGGTGGACTGTGGGGGAGGTGATCCTGTAGGTGCAGCAGCAGCAGGTGGTGATGGTGGACTGTGGGGGAGTTGATCCTGTAGGTGCATCAGGAACAGCAGGTGGTGGTGGTGGATTATGGGGGAGGTGATCCTGTAGGTGAAGGAGCAGAAGGTGGTGGTGGTGGACTGTGGGGGAATTGGTCCTGTAGGTGCAGCAGGTGGTGAAGGACTGTGGGGGAGTTGATCCTGTAGGAGCAGCAGCAGCAGGAGCAGCAGGTGGTGGTGGTGGACTGTGGGTGAGTTGATCCTGTAGGTGCAGCAGCAGCAGTAGCAGCAGCAACAACAACAACAAGAGCAGCAGCAGGTGGTGGTAGTGTACTGTGGGGGAGTTGATCCTGTAGGTGCAGCAGCAGCAGCAGGTGGTGGTGGTGGACTGTGGGGGCGTTGATCCTTTAGGTGCAGCAGCAGCTGCAGGTGGTGGTGGTATACTGTGGGGGAGTTGATCCTGTAGGTGCAGCAGCAGCAGCAGCAGGTGGTGGTGGTGGACTGTGGGGGAGTTGATCCTGTAGGTGCAGCAGCAACAGCAGGTGGTGGTGGTGGATTGGGGGTAGGGGAGTTGATCCTGTAGGTGCAGCAGCAGCAGCAGGTGGTGGTGGTCTGTGGTGGAGTTGATCCTGTAGGTGCAGCAGCTGAAAGCAAAAACAACATAAGCAGCAGCAGCAGGTGGTGGTAGTGGACTGTGGGGTAGTTGATCCTGTAGATGCAGCAGCAGCAGGTGATGGTAGTGGACTGTGGGGGAGTTGATCCTGTAGGTGCAGCAGCAGGAGCAGGTGGTGGTAGTGGACTTTGGGGGAGCTGATCCTGTAGGTGCAGCAGCAGCAGCAGCAGCAGCTGCAGGTGGTGGTGGCGGCGGCCTGTGGGGGAGTTGATCCTGTAGGTGCAGCAGCAGCAGCAGGTGGTGGTAGTGGACTGTGGGGTAGTTGATCCTGTAGATGCAGCAGCAGCAGGTGATGGTAGTGGAGTGTGGGGGAGTTGATCCTGTAGGTGCAGCAGCAGGAGCAGGTGGTGGTAGTAGACTTTGGGGGAGTTGATCCTGTAGGTGCAGCAGCAGCAGCAGCAGCTGCAGGTGGTGGTGGCGGCGGCCTGTGGGGGAGTTGATCCTGTAGGTGCAGAAGCAGGTGGTGGTGGTGGCCTGTGGGGGGAGTTGATCCTGTAGCTGCAGCATCAGCAACAGGTGGTGGTGGTTGACTGTGGTGGAGTTGATCCTGTAGGTGCAGCAGGAGCAGCAGTAGCAGGTGCTGGTAGTGCGCTATGGGGGAGTTGATCCTGTATTTGCAATGGCAGCAGGTGGTGATGGTGGACTATGGGGGAGGTGATCTTGTAGGTACAGCCGCAGCAGCAGGTGGTGGTGGACTGTGGGGGAGGTGATCTTGTATGTGCAGCAGCAGTAGGTGGTGGTAGTGGACTGTGGGTGAGATAATCCTGTATTTGCAATGGCAGCAAGTGGTGATGGTGGACTGTGGGGGAGGTGATCTTGTAGGTACAGCCGCAGCTGCAGGTGGTGGTAGTGGACTGTGGGGGAGGTGATCCTGTAGGTGCAGCAGCAACAGCAGGATGGTTGTGGTGGACTGTGGGGGAGTTGATCCTGTAGGTGCAGCAGCAGCAACAACAACAACAACAACAACAACAACAACAACAACATCAGCAGCAGCAGCAGCAGCAGCAGCAGCAGCAGCAGCTGGTGGTAGTAGACTGTGGGGGAGTTGATCCTGTAGGTGCAGCTGCTGCAGCGGCCAGGTGGTGTCAGTGGACTTTGGGGAGTTGGAGTCCTGTGGGTGCAGCAGCAGCAACAGCAACAACAGCAGCAGCAGCAACAACAGCAGCAGCAGCAGCACGTGGGTAATTGGCGGCGGCGCGTAATGGGGAGTTGATCCTGTAGGTGCAGCAGCAGGTGGTGGTGGTGGACTATGGGGGAGGTAATCCTGTAGGTACAGCAGCAGGGGGTTGTGGACTGTGGGGTAGTTGATCCTGTAGGTGCAGCTGCAGAGTGGTGGTGGACTGTGGGAAAGTTGATGCCTTAGGTGCAGCAGCAACAGGTGGTGGTGGACTGTGGTGGAGTTGATCCTGTGGGTGCAGCAGCAGCAGCAACAACAACAACATGGCACAACAACATAAGCAGCAGCAGGCAGGTGGTGATGGTAGAATGTGGGGGAGTTGATCCTGTGGGTGCAGCAGCAGCAGGTGATGGTAGTGGACTATGGAGTTGATCCTGTAGGTGCAGCAGCAGGTGATGGTAGTGGACTATGGAGTTGTGATCCAGGTGCAGCAGCAGGTGATGGTAGTGGACTATGGGGTTGATCCTGTGGGTGCAGCAGCAGGTGATGGTAGTGGACTGTGGGAGTTGATCCTGTGAGTGCAGCCGCAGGAGGTGGTGGTAGTGGACTTTGGGGAGTTGATCCTGTAGATGCAGCAGCAGCAGTGATGGTAGTGGACTGTGGGGAGTTGTTCCTGTAGATGCAGCAGTAGCAGGTGGTGGTAGTGGACTTTGGGGGAGTTGATCCTGTGGTGCAGCAGCAACAACAACAACAACAACAGCAGCAGCAACAAAGCAGCAGCAACAACAGCAGCAGCAGGTGGTGGTGGCAGCGGCCTGTGGAATCCTCTAGGTGCAGCAGCAGGTGGTGGTGGTGGACTGTGGGGTAGTTGATCCTGTGGGTGCAGCTGCAGAGTTAGTGGTGGACTGTGGAAAGTTGATGCCTTGGGTGCAGCAGCAACAGCAACAATAGCAGCAGCAGCAGCAGCAGGTGATGGTGGTAGTGTGGACTGTGGGAGTTGATCAT
>NW_024756162.1:0-32500 GCF_018991925.1 Homarus americanus
ATCAGTACTTCGTTTCAGTTACGTATTGCTTAGAGTTGTCATCAAGTAAACTAAGTGTCTAATCATCAGAGTAGCAAATAAACTAGGGTGTCTAATCATCAGGCAAGTAAACTAGAGATGTCTAACACAGGTGAAATAAACAAGGGTGTCTAATCATCAAATTGATAAACTAGGTATACAATCATCGAATTGAAATAAACTAGAGTGTCAATCATCAAATAGAAGTAAACTAGAGATTCACCTAATCATCAGGTGAAATAAAGCAGAAGTGTCAACCTCAGATACAAAATAAACTAGGGTGTCCTATCATCCAGGTAAAGTAAACTAGGGTGTCTAATCATCAGGTAGAAGTAAACTAGAAGACTGTCTAATCATCAGGTGAAGTAAACTAGGGTGTCTAATCATCAGGTGAAATAAATAGGAATGTCTAATCATCAGGTGAGAAATAAACTAGAATTGTCTAATCATCAAATTGATAAGCTAGGGTGTCTAATCATCAGGTGAAATAAACTAGGGTGTCTAATCATCAGGTGAAATAAACTAGGGTGTCTAATCATCAGGTGAAGTAAACTAGGGTGTCTAATCATCAGGTGAAGTAAACTAGGGTGTCTAATCATCAGGTGAAGTAAACTAGGGTGTCTAATCATCAGGTGAAGTAAACTAGGGTGTCTAATCATCAGGTGAAGTAAACTAGGGTGTCTAATCATCAGGTGAAGTAAACTAGGTGTCAATCAGGTGAGAAACTGGTGTCTAATCATCAAGTGAAATAAACTAGGGTAATCATCAGGTGAAATAAACTAGGAGTGTCTAATCACAAATTAAAGTAAACTAGGGTGTCTAATCATCAGGTGAAGTAACTAGGGTGTCTAATCATCAGGTGAAATAAACTAGAAGTGTCTAATCATCAGGTGAAAGAGTAAACTAGGGTGTCTAATCGTTGAAATAAACTAGGGTGTCTAATCATCCAGGTGAAATAAACTAGAGGTGTCTAATCATCAGGTGAAGTAAACTGAGGTGTCTAATCATCAGGTGAAATAAACTAGAGTGTCTAATCATCCAGGTGAAATAAACTAGGGTGTCATATCAGGTGAAATAAGCTAGGGTGTCTAATCATCAGGTGAAATAAACTAGGGTGTCTAATCTGTCAGGTGAAATAAACTAAGTGTCTAATCATCAGGTAAAAGTAAACTAGGAAGTGTCTAATCATCAGGTGAAATAAACTAGAGTGTCTAATCATCAGGTGAAATAAAACTAGGAGTGTCTAATCATGAGTGAAGTAAACTAGGGTGTCTAATCATCAGGTGAAATAAACTAGGGTGTCTAATCATCGTGAAATAAATCATCAGGTGAAATAAACTAGGGTGTCTAATCATCAGGTAAGAAATAAACTAGAAGTGTCTAATAATCAGGTGAGAAATAAACTAGGTGTCTAATCATCAGGTAGAAATAAACTAGGGTGTCTAATCATCAGAAATAAACTAGTGTCTAATCATCAGGTGAAATAAACTAGAGTGTCTAATCATCAGGTAGAAATAAACCAGGGTGTCTAATCATCAGAGTGAAACAAACTAAGTGTCTAATCATCAGGTGAAATAAACTAGATTGTCCTAATAATCAGGTGAAATAAACTAGGGTGTCTAATCATCAGGTAGAAATAAACTAGGTGTCTAATAATCCAAGAGAAATAAACTAGGGTAACTCAATCATCAAATTGAAATAAAATAAGGAATGTCTAATAATCAGGTAGAAATAAACTAGGGTGCTAATCCAAGTCAAATTAAGGTGCTAATAATCAGGTAGAAATAAACTAGGGTTAATCACAATAACAGGAAATAAACTAGGGTGTCCTAATAATCAGGTAGAGAAATAAACCAGGGTGTCTAATCATCAAAAGTGAAATAAACTAGGTGTCTAATCATCAGGTAAGAAGTAAACTGAAGACAATCATCAGGTGAAATAAACTAGGTGTCTAATCATCAGGTGAAATAAACTAAGTTGTCTAATCTCAGGTGAAATAAACTAGGGTGTCCTAATAATCAGGTGAAAATAAACTAGGATTGTCTAATAATCAGGTGCTGCCACAAGACGCATTTTAGTGAACCAATTATCAAGTCAATTTCTGTCGCCTTGCAGTAGCAAATTATTAACCAATTGGCTGCAGGTTTAAACTCGTGGGCTGAATTGGTTGCAGTGGTGTGGTAGGGGGGGGGGGGTAGGAAGGTAGGAACAAGGGGGAGTAGGAAGGTAGGAACAGGGGGGGGTAGGAAGGTAGGAACAAGGGGGGTAGGGAAGGTAGGAACAAGGGGGAGGTAGGGAAGAGGGAACAAGGGGGGGTAGGGAAGTGAGAACAAGGGGGGGTAGGGGAAGGAACCAAGGGGGGTAGGGAAGGTAGGAACAAGGGGGGGGGGTAGGGAAGGTGGAACAAGGGGGGGTAGGAAGGTAGGAACAAGGGGGTAGGGAAGGTAGGGAACAAGGGGGGGTAGGGAAGGTAGGAACAAGGGGGTAGGAAGGTAGGAACAAGGGGGGGTAGGAAGGTAGGGAACAAGGGGGGTAGGGAAGGTAGGGAACAAGGGGTAGGGAAGGTAGGACAAGGGGGTAGGAAGGTAGGAACAAGGGGGGTAGGAAGGTAGGAACAAGGGGGGTAGGGAAGGTAGGAAAGGGGTAGGAAGGTAGGAACAAGGGGGTAGGAAGGTAGGAAACAAGGGGGGTAGGAAGGTAGAACAAGGGGGGTAGGAAGGTAGGAACAAGGGGGTAGGAAGTAGGAACAAGGGGGGGTAGGGAAGGTAGGAACAAGGGGGTAGGGAAGGTAGGAACAAGAGGGGGGTAGGAAGGTAGGAACAAGGGGTAGGGAAGTAGGAACAAGGGGGGGGTAGGAAGGTAGGAACAAGGGGGGTAGGAAGTAGGAACAAGGGGGGGTGGGAAGGTAGACAAGGGGTGGGTAGGAAGGTAGGAACAAGGGGGGTAGGAAGGTAGGAACAAGGGGGGGTAGGGAAGGTAGGGAACAAGGGGGGGGAAGGTAGGAACAAGGGGGGTAGGAAGGTAGGAACAAGTAGGGAAGGTAGGGAACAAGGGGGGTAGGAAGTAGGAACAAGGGGGGGGGGGGTAGGAAGGTAGGAACAAGGGGGGTAGGGAAGGTAGGAACAAGAAGGGGGTAGGAAGGTAGGAACAAGGGGGGGGTAGGAAGGTAGGAACAAGGGGGGGTAGGAAGGTAGGAACAAGGGGGGGTAGGAGGGAAAGGGGAACTGGGAATCGATACTCAGGTAGGGATAGGTTAGAACATAAGAACATAAGAAAATAAGGAGTCTGCAATAGGCCGGTTGGTCTGCATGGCAGCTCCTGTCGAGAGTTACTACCACTCTATCATCCATGAATCTATCTAGCCTCCTTTTGAAACTTTCCAGAGTTCCCGCACTTACTACAAAGTTGCTGCTTGTTCCACCCGTCCATCACCCTATTTGTGAACCAGTTTTTCCTATCTCCTCCGAAACCTAAACTTATCTTGATATAGAAGGCTTTAAGTCCCGGAATCATTTTGTCATTCTTAGCTGCACCGACTCTAGTGAATTGATATCCATTCTATAATAGGGCACCAGAACTGAACCGCATAATCGAGGTGTGGCCTGACTAGCGCAAGATATAGTTGCAATAAGACCTCTGCACTCTTGTTACTTACACTTCTAGATATAAAACCCAATACTCTGTTTGCCTTATTTCGAACATTAATGCACTGTTTTCAGGCCGTAGGTCCGGCTTAAAGTACCCCTAGGTCTCTTTCACAAGTCGACTTCTCTAGGTTGATGTTGTTAAGGCTGTATACATTATAAGTATTTGTTCTTCCAATATTAAGTACGCTGCACTTGCTGGTGTTGAATTTCATTTGCCATTTTTCAGACCACCCTGCAGTTTATTTAGATCCTCCTGTAATGCATTTGCATCCTGCCCTGAATTAATTTGCCGCCCTATTTTGGTGTCATCCGCAAACTTATGTCACTGCTGATCCCAGTATCTAGATCGTTTATGTAGATTATGAACAAGAGTGGGCCTAGTACTGACCCCTGGGGAACCCCACTGGTTACACGGCCCCACTCAGATTTAACACCATCTACGCTGACCCTCTGCGTTCTATCGGTGAACCATGATTTTATCCAATTTAAAACTTTCCCTCGATACCATGAGCCTTAATTTTTCAGAAGTCTCTGATGCGGTACTCTGTCAAATGCTTTGCTAAAGTCTAAGTAAATAACATCGTTAGGTTAGGTTAGGATAAATTAAGTTGGTTAGTGTAGGTTAGGTTATGTTAGGTTAGGTGGTTAGGTAAGGTTAAGTAAGGTTAAGTTAGGGTTAAAATAATTTGTAGAATGGTGAGCCGATTAAAGAGAATTTGTTAAAAGGAAGAATTAGCAGAATTTGATGCCTAGAATTACATGGTGTTTAGGGCCAAATTAGTTGCTGCACATTATATAGGGTAGTCAGCTGTACGTTATATAGGGTTAGTCATTGTACATTATAGAGGGGTTAGTCAGCTGTACGTTATATAGGGGTTAGTCAGTTGTACGTTATATAGAGGTAAGTCAGCTGTACGTTATATAGGTCAGTCAGCTGTACGTTATATAGTTAGCTGTACGTTATATAGGGTTAGTCAGCTGTACGTTATATAGGGTTAGTCAGCTGTACGTTATATAGGGTTAGTCAGCTGTACGTTATATAGGGTTAGTCAGCTGTACGTTATATAGGGGTTAGTCAGCTGTACGTTATATAGTTAGTCAGCTGTACGTTATATAGGGTTAGTCAGTCAGTCACCAAAAAATCTATCTGTTCAAAATTGAGCTGAAAAATATGACACAAGGAACGAAGGATTCGACAACACTACGAGACAACAGGAGTCACAGTGTTCATTATGAAACACATCGTTCACCCCAGGTAGATATAGTTTTATGACTGTACTTCAAGTTACGATCATTTCACTTTACGACTGAGAAATCACCAGGAGGCAATGGCAGCGACCTATGCTGACTCCGCTGACCTAGTTTCCATCTGATAATGACCTTCGTTACCAATGTCATCACCTTCCATCACCTGCTGACTGACAGGTCATTTCCAGTTACCCCATCACCACCAACATCATGAACTGTTTATATTAGGCACAGTCACGGTCCTGGTGATGTGAGAACGTATCTAACTGACTCACTTAAGCTACCACACAAAGATGGATTCTCAAAGGTTCCTACGTTAAGTTTTCCTCCTAACTGGTGATGTGAGAACGTATCTAACTGACTCACTAAGCTACCACACAAAGATGGATTCTCAAAGTCTATGTTAGTTTTCTCCTAACTGGTGATGTGAGAACGTATCTAACTGACTCACTTAAGCTACCACACCAAGATGGATTCTCAAAGGTTCCTACGTTAAGTTTTCTCCTAACTGGTGATGTGAGAACGTATCTAACTGACTCAATGGCTACCACAAAGATGGATTCTCGGGTTCCTACGTTAAGTTTTCTCCTAACTGGTGATGTGAGAACGAATCTAACTGACTCATTTAGCTACCACACACAGATGGATTCTCAAAGGTTCCTACGTTAAGTTTTCCTCCTAACTGGTGATGTGAGAACGTATTTAACTGACTCACTTGCTACCACACAAAGATGGATTCTCAAAGGTTCCTACGTTAAGTTTTCCTCTAACTGGTGATGTGAGAACGTATCCAACTACTCACTTAAGCTACCACACACAGATGGATTCTCAAAGGTTCCTACGTTAAGTTTTCCTCCTAACTGGTGATGTGAGAACGTATCTAGCTGACTCACTTAAGCTACCACACAAAGATGATTCTCAAAGGTTCCACGTTAAGTTTTCTCCTAACTGGTGATGTAAGAACGTATCTAACTGACTCACTTAAGCTACCACACAAAGATGGATTCTCAAAGGTTCCTTACGTTAAGTTTTCCTCCTAACTGGTGATGTGAGAACGTATCTAACTGACTCACTTAGCTACCACATAAAGATGGATTCTCAAAGGTTCTACGTTAAGTTTTCTCCTAACTGGTGATGTGAGAACGTATCTAACTGACTCACTTAAGCCAACACACACAGATGGATTCTCAAGGTTCCTACGTTAAGTTTTCTCCTAACTGGTGATGTGAGAACGGATCTAACTGACTCACTTAAGCTACCACACAAAGATGGATTTTCAAAGGTTCCTACGTTAAGTTTTCCTCCTAACTGGTGATGTGAGAACGTATCTAACTGACTCACTTAAGCTACCACATAAAGATGGATTCTCAGGTTCCTACGTTAAGTTTTCTCCTAACTGGTGATGTGAGAACGTATCTAACTGACTCACTTAGCTACCACACACAGATGGATTCTCAAAGGTTCCTACGTTAAGTTTTCCCTCCTAACTGGTGATGTGAGAACGTATTTAACTGACTCACAGCTACCACACAAAGATGGATTCTCAAAGGTTCCTACGTTAAGTTTTCTCCTAACTGGTGATGAGAACGGATCTAATGACTCATAGCTACCACACAAAGATGGATTCTCAAAGGTCCTACGTTAATTTTCCTCCTAACTGGTGATGTGAGAACGTATCTAACTGACTCATTAAGCTACCACAAAAGATGGATTCTCAAAGGTTCCTACGTTAAATGTCCCGGCTATTACGGACACCCTCATATAACGAACGTCCTCCCATGATAAACACCCGGTTATTTCGGACGCCCGGCCATTAGCGCTCCTGTCGGCTATTTATCAACGGGAACCGGCAGGTTATTTTGAACCGGATAGAAAGCCAATCCAGAGCAGGTATAATGTATCTGACTTATTGAGGGAGAGGATGTGTGTGTGTGTGTGTGTGTGTGTGTGTGTGTGTGTGTGTGTGTGTGTGTGTGTGTGTGTGTGTGTGTGTGTGTGTGTGTGTGGTAATAATAATCACTGTTTATTGAAAAGTCAGCAGCCCAAAGGCTGAAAATATACATTGACATAAATGACTTATTACATACAAAGACATGGGGTGGGCGGGTCGATTAACAAAAGCTTATTACTGAAAGGAGAAGGAACGATGATTGAACATATAAATTATTATAGTTTACTGTTGACCCTATGTCTTTGTATGTAATAAGTCATTTATGTCTAATGTATATTTTCAGCCTTTTGGGCTGAACTTTTTCAATAAACAGTGAATTATTATTATTACTACAGCCACCATTAAGACACGACCTTCCCCATTCAATCTTCCTCAATCTTTTTTTTCTTAATTACTTTCTACAACAGCTTCCAAGATCCGATAACAACTTGGCATCCGATAAGATTCCTAGTTAATATCGGCTTTGTGAGGAGGTGGAAGGAGGAGTGTTTTATGTGGTATAATACTTCTGGTGTGTGGTGGTATGTGGTGGTGTGTGGTGGTGTGTTGTGGTGTGTGGTGGTGTGTGGGTGGTATGCTGTGGTGTGTGATGGTGTGGTGGTGTGTTGTGGTGTGTGGGTGTGTACTCACCACCTTGGACTGCCTCAACTGTAATGCCGGGTACCGATTCACTTCTGGGATCGAACCAGCGAACCTTAGGACGTGTAGCGACTATTGTAGCCGGTCAACCACCGCATCCCTAAATTAGGCTCTCTCTCTCTCTCTGTGTTCATTCCTACTCCCATCCTTCCATCCTCCTTCCTTCTTCTCCTCCCTCCACTTCTTTCCTTCCCTCCCTCCATCTTTCCTTCCCTCCCTCCACTTCCTTCCTTCCTCCCTCCACTTCTTTCCTTCCCTCCTCCACTTCTTTCCTTCCCTCCCTCCACTTCTTTCTTTCCTTCCCTCCCTCCAACCATCCATTCCCCGGAGTGTTTAAACTTCGTAATAAACCACAGAACCACCTAACCTAACCTACCCTAACCTAACCTAACCTAACCTAACCTAACCTAACCTAACCTAACCTAACCAACCCTACCCTAACCCTACCCCTACCCTAACCTAACTCCTAACCTAACCTACCCTAACCAACCCTAACCTAACCACGATACAATCATTAAATAAACAACAACAACAAAACCCACCCAAACATCAATACAAATCTGTTTTAATATATAAACATTTTAAACACACGAAGATACAATTTTTAAAGCTGTGTAAACATCAACTTCAAAACACCAGCATAAAAACATTGAATCGAAACAAAAAAAAAGTTTTAATTGGTCACGGAGACAATAAAGAAATTCTCATTGGTCACTTACCTCTATGCTGTGTTGTGATTGGTTCCTTTAAAGTAAGAGTTGTGTAGGGCTGCATGAGAGAGAGAGAGAGAGAGAGAGCCAGAGAGAGAGAGAGCCAGAGAGAGAGAGAGAGAGAGAGAGAGAGAGAGAGAGAGTGTGTCTGTGTGTTTAAGCGAGTATATAATTATGTATGTATCTATGTATGTATGTATGTACTGTATGTATGTATGTCATGTATCCACACCTCTAATACATAAAGGATACAGTCTGATTGAGCTGTGTTTCGTCCCAACAGCCAACACTTTCTGGATAGGATCGAACCACTGCTGTTGGTTGGATACGGGAACCCATGTCGAACAGTCTGCAAGGTTAAAAAAAAAATTACATATTAGTTTCATTAATACATTTTGCTGTTGGAAAATTCATTCATATGTCACAGTGAAGGGAAATGTATTTATAAATTTAGAGTTGTTGTTCACTATAGTTTGATGTGGGTTTATTGACTTTAAACCCGTCCTATGTAATGTCAGTCAGGTTTTATAGGATGATAGCGCCATTGTTGACTAAGCTCAGTATTTTACCCAGGAGGAAAGACGACCTTAATGGAGACAATTTTCTCCTAGGATGAACAAATACATAATGAATTAGTCATTTTCTTCCTAGGACGAGACGAATGACTTTTTCCTAGGATAAACAAAGCCATATTGAATTAAGCCATTAGGTTTTGTCTCTTCTCCCCCAGGACGACGACACAAATGACAATATTTCTTCCAGGATGAACACCACCTTAATGGATTAAACATACGTTTTTTCCAGAACGAACAAGATTACTGTTTACGCATAGGGTTTTTCTCTAAGATGAATAACGTATTAATATAGCAATTACTTAACAAACTTTATATACTAGATATAAAAATGTTTCTGTACACACTGAGATCATGTGGAGCTTATTAATGTATGTATGTCTTTATATAAAGTGCTAAGACAACAGGTAGAAACATTCTCAAGTTCACACATGTGAACCAACACAACCCATTCCATTCCACACCATCATTCCATGTCTACCCGAGTAGTTCATTCCACTCCCATATTCCTCTGAACTGAGGCATAAGGGCATTAACAAGGGTTGGTGTCGTTTATTGCGTCATTAACACTGGTTCCTGTATTGTGCAAGTGATAGGATTATTGTAAGATTGGTAACACTGCTTCTGGCTAATACTCTAGCTGACCTAATTTAACCTAATCTAACTTAACCTAACCTCAATTACCTTAACCTAACCTCACTTAACCTGACCTAATTTAACTTAGCCTACACTGACCTGACTTAACCTAACCTAACCTTTACTAAATTAACCACCACAACAACAACAACAACAATAATAATAATAATAATAATAATAATAATAATAATAATAATAATAATAATAATAATAATAATAGTAATAATAATAATAGTAGTAGAGGAGATTGCCACCAAACATCAAAACTCAGTGAACTCACGGCAGCCCTCACGGACCACATAATAGCTCAGAACGCACCAGGGATGTGGATACCAGTGAAGTAAACAAGATTCGAAGGTCCATTACAACAGAACGACAGCACGGCCAAAGTGATAAGTTGCAGCGACTATTGCTGCAGGTACCAGAAAATTTGAAAAAAGTAGCTATAAGCGCAGGAGGTGGGCCCTCGAACTGGTTAACTACGTTACCGATAAGGGCAAATGGTTTAAGTCTCAATAAACAAGAATTTACAGATGCCAATGCTCTAGATGCGGTCGGCCAGTAGAAGATTGCCCTCCCAATGCGGTGTGGCTCTTCCTATGACGTCGATGTGATGTGAGAACGTACTAACTGACTCACTTAAGCTACCACACAAATGGATTCTCAAAGGTTCCTACGTTAAGTTTTCCTCTAACTGGTGATGTCAACAAGCTACACAAAGATGGATTCTCAAAGGTTCCTACGTTAAGTTTTTCCTCCTAACTGGTGATGTGAGAACGAATCTAACGACTCACTTAAGCTACCACACAAAGATGGATTCTCAAAGGTTCCTCACGTTAAGTTTTCCTCTAACTGGTGATGTGAAACGTATCTAACTGACTCACTTAGCTACCACACATAGATGGATTCTCAAAGGTTCCTACGTTAAGTTTTCCTCCTAACTGGTGATGTGAGAACGTATCTAACTGACTCATAAGCTACCACACAAAGATGGATTCTCAAAGGTTCCTCGTTCTCACATTAACAGTTAGGAGGAGAAAAATGACCAAAACTCAATTAATTTCAACTAATATGAATATCGTCAATAAACTATTAATGTCGACGCAAGATATTAAAAAATAATGTTTTGTTCAGGTAAAAATATAATCAGGTTTGTAGAAATATTTTAAAAATGCCGAGGAATTTTGTTTTAAATAAGTTTTAAATTGAGTTTATTTGTCAGGTTTATATATTCTCAGGAGCGCGTACACACACACACACACACACACACACACACACACACACACACACACACACACCATCTCCTAACCTCATAATCAATTGAAAGTTTAAAATATGTTGAAAATCGACCAGAAATTTACTGACAAATTGCCTTAATACTTCAGGAAGCTTCAGCGTTTGATTTTGTTAGCCAATCAGAAAGCAGAACTCGTTTACATCAGTTTGATTGGTGGAAGATACCTGGCTTTCTCGGGTGGGTCTGAATCTGTGTTTCTGATTGGTTGAGGTAGCAGGGGAGGCAGACAAACCCCAAAGTCTACAAATGTATCAAACAAAACACGAGAAAAGATTAGACCAATACGGTCAGATACCGGCGAGCTCACGATAATGAATGAGCAATAATCTGAATAAATATGTCTCAACAGTTTTCACCACGAAAATTTAAACATGATACGAGGCACCGACTTTATTCAGAGATAGTGAAGAAAACAAATTAAGCGAGGTAGTAGTGACTAGTAACGATGTTAGTAAGCAAATAGACAAACTAAAGCCTAATAAGTCACCTGGTCCCGATGAGATTTTGCCAGAGTATTAAAGGAATGTAAGGAAAGAGCTTAGTATGCCCTAGCAAAGATGTTTAACATGTCCTTAAAACAGGTCTTGTACAGAATCTGGAGGACTCGAATGTAATACCGATTTTCAAGAAGGGATAGATCACTATCCTCTAACTATCATAATCAGTCTAACATCAATAGTAGGCCAAATTACTTGAATCAATTATTTCAAACTCTATTCGAAACCACCTGGAGAAGCACAAGTTGATCAATGATTCCCAACATGGCTTCACAAGCGGACGTTCTTGCCTAACTAATCTATTAACATTCTTTCATCAGTTTTCGAATCGGTGGGCGAGGGGCACAATTATGATGTGGTATATCTCGACTTTAGCAAAGCCTTCGACAGAGTCCCCCACGAAAGACTAATTAGAGGTAGAAGCACATGGCATCAAAGTAATATCCTCAAATGGATCAGGGCGTGGTTACAGGACAGGAAACAGCGAGTGAGCATTAACGGCACTAAGTCCCATTAGACAACGTCACTAGTTGGGTTCCCAAGGCTCAGTACTTGGACCATTATTATTCATTATATGCATAAACGACATAGATATAGGCATAGACAGCACCATAAGTAAATTTGCTGATGACACTCAAAATAGGACGTGTTATTAAATCTGGCGAGGACTCCAAGAAAACTACAGGAAGATCTAAACAAATTTTTCGAATGGTCGGAAAATGGCAGATGAAATTCAATGTGGACAAATGTAAAGTACTCAGTATAGAGATGTAAACGGGGAAACCAGATACCAGATGAACAACGATGCCATAGAGAAATCCGACTGTGAGAGAGATTTAGGAGTAATGATAAGTAGGAATCTTAAGCCAAGTAAACAATGTGTTTTGTTCGTAAACAAGGCTAATGTACTCTGGGTTCATACAAAGGAGTGTTAGTTACAAGACTAGCGAGGTCATCCTAAAATTGTATCTTGCTCTGTGAGACCACACCTGGATTACGCAGTTCAGTTCTGGTCACCATATTACAGAATGGATATAGAATTCTTGGAATTCAGAGGAGAATGAGACTAATCCTGGGCATTAGGAACCTTGAGTATAGAGACAGGTTAAAGCATCTTAATTTGCACTCCTCGAGAGACGAGTGAGGGCGACCTGATAGAGATGTATAAGTGGGAAGGCAGGGCTAAACAAAGGGGACATAACAAAGGTACTCAAACTATCCAACCAGGAGCGAACTCTTAACAATGGTTTTCAATTAGGACAAATTTAGATTTAGGCGTGAAATAGGTAAACACTGGTTTGGAACAGAGAGGATGAATGGAACAAGTTACCAATATCATCATTAACTCGAATACGCTGAATAGCTTCAAACATAGGTTGGGTGCTTATATGAGCAATAGGGGTTGGGTGTAAACTGAGACTGAGTATGGACCAATAGGCCGCTGCAGTTTCCTTCATTCTTATGTTCTTATGTGTTTTAGGTAACCAATCCAAACAGCCAATTTTGATAAGTCAAAGTGATTGGCTGTAACTTCTAAAGAGTAAAATTTACCGATGGGTAGATAAACCAATCGGAACAAAGGAGACTCAAGGATGCCGTTTCTAATTGGCTATCAACATGTTCACTATCAGCCAATCAAAATGGATTATTTCAGTCAAACTCAATACTCTTTTGGTTCTCTGTCTTCCCCAGCATACAGTCAGCCAATCAGATCACAACACATTCACAGGCATCAATACTGATTGGTTGGCTTTGCGACTTTATTGAATTCTATTAACTACAAATATCACGGCCATTTCACAGGGCAGCCAATCAAAACACAGCACACACACAGGTAAATAATGATTATTGACGATACGACCCAAGGATTTTTTTTCTACCCAAGTTGAGATCGTTTACTACAGCTAGCCAATCAAAACTCAGCAGCCACATGGATCTTTATTCTCATTGGCTGGCGCTACGTCTCAAAACAGCTGACAGTGAGCTCAGTATGTAAACAAAGGCCACGTGTAATTACCGGGTTATAATTATCACCATTAATTCTACCACTTATAGAAATATCAATAATTCACAACCAAAAGACCTATAACTCTCAAGGTAAGCCAATTTAACTAATTATCACAGGTAAATAGACACATTCACCTGAGACCAGTAATTAGTCGTGCTGAATTTTATCAATGAATATAATTAACCTATGATTATATGCCTATTACTGTATATAACTAACGAATGTGTTTAAGGTGTAACAGCTGTCGCCAACACAACAACCACACCCTGAGTTAACGAGCTGCATGACCCAGTGTTTAAGGTGTAGAAGCTGTCACCAACACAACAACCACACCCTGAGTTAACGAGCTGCATGACCCAGTGTTTAAGGTGGAAGCTGTCACCAACACAACAACCACACCCAGAGTTAACGAGCTGCATGACCCAGTGTTTAAGGTGTAGAAGCTGTCACCAACAAAACAAACCACAACCCTGAGTTAACGAGCTGCATGACCCAGTGTTTAAGGTGTAGAAGCTGTCACCAACACAACAACCACACCCTGAGTTAACGAGCGCATGACCCAGTGTTTAAGGTGTAGCAGCTGTCACCAACACAACAACTACACCCTGAGTTAACGAGCCATGACCCAGTTTAAGGTGGCTGTCACCAACACAACAACCACACCCTGAGTTAACGAGCTGCATGACCCAGTGTCAAGGAATAGTCCGAAAAGACCGACAACTCACCAACTGCACTGGCTAACCATTACCCCGGAACACGATCCGCAAATCGATTAACATCCAGGTCCCCAATTACTGCTGGGTAGACAGAGGCAAATGGCGTAAAGAAACTGCCTATAAGTTTCACTCCTGCCTGGGGATCGAACCTGGTCCACTCTGCTACACAACAAACACAAACGTACAAACACAATAAACACAACAAGAACACAATTACAACACTACTCATCAAACCAAACACTAAAATCAATCTCAAAAAACCAGTTCTATAACCTCAACCAAACAATAAATAATTCTTACACTAAGGCTTCCAGTTCTTCCTTCTAACACCCTGCATCGTAGAACACACACACACACACGCGTAGGATCTTGATAAAACACAAACAGAAGAGAATAACTAGTCACACTGACAACTTTGCGTGTAAAACACAAGCGGAACAGAGTGTACATGCAGAGCACCTGGCCCCTGAGGCTAACACACTGCCCACTCCCTTACCAGGAGACGCAAAATTCAGGCAAAATTATTAAACCAACTTCTATAACCTTTAAAAATACTTAAATATATTTCATAAATACGTCTGAATTATATCAATATCGGTGAATATATAAGTTATACCGTCTTAAGTTAAGTTTGAAGTTTGTTTTCTTTAGCCAATGGTATGAAAAACTCGGTCAATCAAACGTGTATATTACCCCGAAAATATACTGAAATAGTTCATTAAATTCAACATAATAGACAAACAAGTGATAAATAAACAATAATGATAAAAACAAATAAGAAATTATATTATTTTACGTTTGAGATAATACAATAATTCGTTTGAAAAATAGTAAAACAGATTAACTAAATAATACGCTATTTGTGTCATGAAAATAGCGAAATTTATTAATAAATTCGTATTGATATAACGAACGTCGGGAAATATAAAGACAAAGTTGAAAAAACAAACACAGAAGTCTTATTAAAGCATATAGAAATTATATGGTGCTAACTTAAATAGAAAACACTGGGATATAGGTATTTGGGTCAAACTTATTATTATTATTAGTAGTATGTAGTTGTAGTAGTAGTAGTAGTAGTAGTAGTAGTATCACTAAGTCAGTTTATAGGGCGCGTCGTGAGGTTGTCTTTTCTGTTATCGTTCACTGTTAACTACTGAACACTACTGCCCATTACAGGTAACACAGAGGGTCATTAACCTTACTACGACCTAACCATTAACTTCGGGGCTTTAGAAATATTAAGTTAAGACCAATACTAATGGAGCAATTTACAACCATTTTATAATACGATTCTCAGGTTCCTACGTTAAGTTTTCCTCCACTGGTGATGTGAGAACGTATCTAACTGACTCACTTAAGCTACCATACAAAGATGGATTCTCAAAGGTTCCTACGTTAAGTTTTCCTCCTAACTGGTGATGTGAGAACGTATCTAACTGACTCACTTAAGCTACCACACAAAGATGGATTCTCAAAGGTTCCTACGTTAAGTTTTCCTCCTAACTGGTGATGAAGAACGTATCTAACTGACTCACTTAAGCTACCACATAAAGATGGATTCTCAAAGGTTCCTACGTTAAGTTTTCCTCCTAACTGATGATGTGAGAAGTATCTGAATCACAAACAAGATTCACAGCCATCAAGACCCCCTGAATCCTCCCAGCGATTCATTCAAAACACCGAATCACTTACCATATACGATGATTCAGACTCCCAAACCACCTATCCATGAATCAATCACCTCACTGACTCACACTATTAAAGATTCAGATACCCGAACCATAGCTAAACGAATCAATTGAAACACTGACTCACAATATTCAAAGTTTCAGATACCCGAACCATAGCGAAACGAATCAATTGAAACACTGACTCACAATATTCAAAGTTTCAGATACCCGAACCATCGCTAAACGAATCAATTGAAACACTGAGAACAAGGGGAACAATTAAACCCTGCAATCTCGTCTTGTATTCGGCCAGTGTCTCATTCTCACTTTGAGGTTTTATTGATGTTCCATCTTCTTCTCTCTCTCTCTCTCTCTCTCTCTCTCCACACACACACACACACACAGTATTATTACATTTCCGACCAAGTTCTATTAATAAGAGAAAGTTCAACTCTCACTGACTGACTACAAGTAACTTTCACGAATAAAGAAAGTTATAGACAAGAAAGAAAGTATATTAATGTAGGTGACTATGACGAGAGAGAGAGAGAGAGAGAGAGAGAGAGAGAGAGAGAGATAGCTCACAGGTGCTCTAGCCAGGAGTGAGTGATGGTGAGACATATATTATTCAGGAACACTTTAAACGTCAGCCTTTAGGGGAAAATTAACCAGTCAAATTTTAAGTTTCTATACAATAATTAACAGTCCTGAATCACCTACGAATCACCTACGAATCACCAACGAATCACCAACGAATCACTAACGAATCACTAACGAATCACTAACGAAAAATCAACGAATCACTGAATAAAAAATAAAAGTCCGAATTCAGATTTTTTTAATGAGTGATAATATATATTTAAACTTTTTCAAGTCCAATTTTTTGCTTCAAGTCCAATTTTGTGCTTCAAGTCAAAATTTTTAACTTCGTCCAATTTTTTGATTCAAGTTCAATTTTGTGCTTCAAGTTCAATTTTGTGCTTCAAGTCCAATTTTGTGCTTCAAGTCCAATTTTTTGCTTCAAGTCCAATTTTGCACCCAAGTCCAATTTTTGCTTCAAGTCAATTCTGTGCTTCAAGTCCAATTTGCACAAGTCCAATGCTTCAAGTCAAATTTGCACCAAGTCAATTTGTGCTTCAAGTCCAATTTTACCCAAGTCCAATTTTGTGCTTCAAGTCCAATTTTGTGCTTCAAGTCCAATTGCACCCAAGTCCAATTTTGTGCTTCAAGTCATGCACCCCAAGTCCAATTTGTGCTTCAAGTCCAATTTTACCCCAAGTCCAATTTTGTTTCAAGTCCAATTTTGTGCTTCAAGTCCAATTTTACCCAAGTCTCATTGCACCCAAGTCCAATTTTTGCGTGTGGAAGTTGTGTGAAGTTAGGTGTCTTTCTCTATCGCCAACCCTTCTGTCTCTTTCCACATTCTATCAACTTTACTCAAACTTTCACCAGATTTCACACTTTCTCTCTCTTCTACTTCCAATTTTCCTCATACTTTCACCCAAACTTTCACTTACTTCCAACCCCAACTTACTAAGCTTTCATTTCAACTAAACCTCCAACTTTCTACTTTCCTCAACTTCCTCTACTTTTCTCCAACTTTCCCTACTTTCCTCAACTCTCTCATACTTTCCCCAACTTTCAATATACTTTCCTCAACTTTTCAACTTTCCTCACCTCTCTGTACTTTCACCTCAACTTTCACTCTACTTTCTCTCATATTTTCACCCTAACTTTCCTCAACTTTCCAAACTTTCACTCCTCCTTTCCGCCGTGTCGTCCAGCACAATACGAGGAGGCGAGACAAAATGGAGACACCATCTCCCTGCCTTGTGAATTATAGATCAATATTTTTCCCCAGACAGAAATATTGGAAAATATTCTTGGGGAATCGAAATGGTAAGAATTTTTTGCTTTTATTTCTTTTGAGTTTGTTTGGTCGTGTTTGTTTTCTGATTTATTTTTGTTGGTGTTTTAAATCTCTCTCTCTTCTTCTCTCTCTCTCTCTCTCTCTCTCTCTCTCTCTCTCTCTCTCTCTCTCTGTCATATAAAACCCGATGTCGTTTTATAATGAGAGTCTGATGACATTCCCATTCCAAGATTGTTCCCATTCCAAAGATTATTCCTATTTCCAATATAATTTCCATTCCAAATCATTTCCCATTCAATTAGTGATTCCATTCAAGATAGTTCCTACTCCAAGTAGTAATTCCTATTCATAGTTGTTCCCATTCCAAGTAGTGATTCCCATTGCAAGAATGGATTCCAATTCAAGGAATCTGAAGCAAAAACAGTTCCTATGTTTAGTGTAATAAGTATTGTGTGTGTGTGTGTGTGTGTGTGTGTGTGTGTGTGTGTGTGTGTGTGTGTGTGTGTGTGTGTGTTAGATTCCTTCTCTCTCTCTCTCTCTCTCTCTCTCTCTCTCTCTCTTTCTCTCTCTCTCTCTCTCTTTCGCTCTCTCTCTCTCTTACCACTAACTATTCACATATAGTTCGTTATATAGAGGTCTTACACTAAAACCCTCTCTATAACGAACTTACCTCCCCATAAGAGTTTTAAGTATTATCGCCACTGTATCACACCCTCCAAGGTCTTTCAAGTTCACCCCTAAAATCATACCTCTCCTCTCACCCCTCCCTCACCTCTCACCTCAAAAGCTGGATTTGCCCCCTCCCCCTCCTCCAAACTGGCTTTACACGACTCTTTTTATTCGTATTTTAACCATCTAATAATTTTACGTTGGGGTCTATATCAATGGCGACCCTCATATCTTTTTTTGGTGTCTCTTTTTATTTTCTCTCCTTTTCTCTCCCCTTTCTCTCACTTTCTCCCTAGGTATAATCTCTTCTCACCTGTTTCCTCCCACCCTCGAGAGACAATCTGAAAAATGTCTAAATCTCCTTCACCTACTTTCACTCCGTCATGTGCTTTTACTCCACCAAGGACGACTTTTACTCGTTATGTTAGCTTTACTTACTCAGGACGGCTTTTACTCGTTATGTTATGGCTTACTCACTCAAGGACGACTTTTACTCGTTATGTTAGCTTTACTCACTCAAGGACGACTTTTACTCGTTTATGTTAGCTTCTCACTCAAGGACGATTTTTACTCGTTATACTTTTTCTCACTCAAGGACGACTTTTACTCACTCAAGGATGACTTTCACTCGTGATGTTACTTTACTCCTCGGGACGACACTTTACTCTTATGTTAGCTTTTACTCATCAAGGACGACTTACTCGTTATGTTAGCTTACTCCTCAGGACGACTTTTTACTCGTTATGTTACTACTACTCACTCAAGGACGACTTTTCACCGTTATGTTAGCTTTTACTCACTCAGGACGACTTTTACTCGTTATGTTAGCTTTACTCACTCAAGGATGACTTTTTACTCGTTGGCTTTACTCACTCAGGATGACTTTACTCGTTATGTTAGCTACTCCTCAAGGACGACTTTTATCGTTATGTTTATTTACTCACTCAAGGACGACTTTCTACTCACATCAAGGATGACTTTCCTCGTGATGTTCTTTACTACTCAAGGACGACTTTACTCGTTATGTTAGCTTCTCACTCAAGGACGACACTCGTTATGTTAACTTTACTCCTCAAGGACGACTTTACTCGTTATGTTAGCTTTACTCACTCAAGGACGACTTTCACTCGTTATGTTAGCTTTACTCCTCAAGGACGACACCTCGTTATGTTAGCTTTACTCACTCAAGGATGACTTTATCATTATGTTAGCTTTACTCCTCCAAGGATACCTTTACTCGTTATGTTAGCTTTACTCACCGAAGGACGACTTTTACTCGTTATGTTAGCTTTACTCACTCAGGACGACTTTACTCGTTATGTTAGCTTTACTCCTCGAGGACGACTTTTTATCACTCAAGGATAACTTTCCTCGTGATGTTAAGCTTTTACTCACCAAGGACGACTTTTATCGTTATGGCTTTACTCACTCAGGATGACTTTTACTCGTTATGTTAGCTTTACTCCTCAAGACGACTTTACTCGTTATATTGCTTTTACTCCTCAGGATGACTTTTACTCGTTATGTTGCTTTACTCACTCAGGACGACTTTACTCGTTATGTTGCTTTCACTCACTCAGGACGACTTTCCACTCATCCTAAACGTTCATTCAGCCTAAACTTTCACGAATTTTCTCTCGTCAGCTGTCAGCACGTGAAGTGTCCAATGTCAGCCTGGTTGGTTAACTTCAGCTGAGAATGTTGATGTCAGCTGTGAGGACTCTGATAGTGTGTCAGCAACAATAGACGACCAATCTGACACACACACACACACACACACACACACACACACACACATATCTATATATATAAAACAAAGTATATGTGTGTGTGTGTGTGTGTGTGTAATATAATAATAATAATGTGTGTGTGTGTGTGTGTGTGTGTGTGTGTGTGTCTATAGAATCTCAGAACTTCTTTACCGATCTGTAGTGATGATGGATGGTATTATAGTGATGATGGATGGTGTAGTGATGATGATGAATGGTGTATATGTAGTGATGATGGATGAATGTTATATAGTGATGATGGACGGTTTATATGAGTGATGATGATGGATGGTGTTATGTGTGATGATGGATGGTGTTACTATGTAGTGATGATGGGTAGTGTTATGGTGATGATGGTGGTGTTATGTGATGATGGGTAGTGTATATGTAGTGATGATGGATGGTGTATATGTAGTGATGATGGATGGTGTTATGTAGTGATGCGATGGTGATATTATATGTGAATGATGGATGGTGTTATATGTGACGGATGGTGTTATATGTAGTGATGATGATGGATGGTGTTATAGTGATGGATGGTGTTATATGTAGTGATGATGGATGAGTGTTATATGTAGTGATGATGGATCATGTTTATATGCAGTGATGACGGATGGTGTTATATAGTGATGATGATGGATGGTGTTATATGTATGATGATGGATGGTGTTATAGTGATGATGGATGGTGTTATATGTATATGATGATGGATGGTGTTATGTAGTGATGATGGATGGTGTTATATGTAGTGATGATGGATGGTGTTATATGGTGATGATGGATTATTATTATGTAGTGATGGGTAGTGTTATATATAGTGATGATTAGACAATAAGTCAACAACAGTTTAATGCTAAAATATACTTTGCTGTGCCGTTATGGAACACATACCGTTAATGAACTATTGATGGAAGAAGAAGTTTTGGGGACTGAACATGATGAGACAGTATGGAGCCTCCAGTGTAACGTCCTACCATAGCCTAATGAATGGCACTTGGACCAAACTTGGCATGGATGGCAAGTGTCGTGGGGATCTCAAAAAACCCCAATAAACCCAATCCATCAAATCCCGATCCGACACACTGACCGACCCGACCCGTTAAACACACAGAGTTGGAAGGTGTATCCATCCAACTTATTATGGTAATTTTATCCTTATCACCTTATCCACCACTGCAAGGACTGAAATTAGCACATAACACACAATTCTAATAACAGAATGAAACAGTGGCTGAAATCAACATGACACCTCCTTGAACAGCTTCCAGCAGTGATTACTCATTCAAGACCTATTGATACAGTACTCAGGGACCCAATCATCCCATTACCTGCAATTCCCCAATTCTTTGGGCCTCTGGAAAACCCTCACCACCTCCTCTCAAGATTGGAACTCCCCACAAGGCTCTTAAAAATCTTGAACCACAAATCCTCTGCAATAGCACAAGACTGGTGGTGAAACACAGTGCCTGCTACCTTCAGCTACTATACTGACAAAAAGCTAAAGAGAGACGTTTTATACAAAAATACCTCCATCACCACTTACCTACCATTTGAGTTCAAGCAACTTCAGTTCCCAGTTCAAGTGGCTTTGCACGACCATCTAAAAGCAGGACAATCCTAAAGATAGTTGTCCTAAACCTAGTGTTTCCTTACTTCTCTCATGGACAGTTCTATATTTGGATGCTCCAGAGTGAAAACTGGCAAAATCTATACACTACCTGCTAATAGCAAAACCAAAAATGTGGTCTGTAAGCCTCACAGTGGGACAATGTAGAGCCTCCCAGGTGGCGTCTAAGTAACCCTAGCAGAACAAGCAGCCAGGGGTGCATCCTACCGTAGCCAACACAAAACAGCCAAGAACGATCCTACCGTGGCCCTGAATGAGCAGCCCGGGGTGGCGTCCTACAGTGCCCTATCAATGAACAGCCAGGGGTGGCGTCCTGCTGCCTAGCAGATAAAAGCAGCCAGGGCACGTCACCGTGGCCTAGCAGATAAAACAACCCAGAGACAACGTTCCACAAATAATTACGTATTTATAACACACATCCTCCTCCTCCTCCTCCTCCTCCTCCTCCTCCTCCTCCTCCTCCTCCTCTCTCCTCCCTCCCCTCCTCCTCCCTCCCTTCCTCCTCCCCCTCCCCCTCCTCTTCCCTCTTCCCCAAAAAGTCCCACTCCCTCAAAAATTTTCCCAAAAAATAATAATAAATAATTAATAAATATATAATTAAATAAATAATAATAATAATAATAACAATAAACAAATAAATAAACAAACAAATAAATAATAATTATAGGTTAATTAGTGGTAAAAGGGTAATACAGGTTAATTATTATTTGTAAAAATTGTAATACAGGTTAATTAGTGTTTATACAGGTTAATTAAAGAGATATAAGTGCAAAAAACAAGCAACAACTATTATATAACAAATATTTCCAACAACTATTACTCATAACAACTATCTTCAACAACTATTCCTAAGAGATTAACAACTATTTATCAAGGATCTCACACAAGGCCATTAGGACAACAACTCACAGAGATTCCTTCACAACACAACAAAATTCTCACCAGGAAGTGGAAATCTAACAGTCTGTCTATAAAGTTACTTCCAGAGATGGAATAACGGTAAAAATTTCTAACACTCAACCATCACCAATTAGGAGAAAACCTTAACATAGGAACCAGAATCCATCTTTGTGTGGTAAAATTGATCAATTAATACATTCTCACATCATCACCAGTTAGGAGAAAACTTAACATAAGAACCTTTGAAATCCATCTTGTGTAGTAAAAACCATTGGGTCAGTTAGATACGTTCTCACATCACCAGTTAGGAAAACTTAACGCAGACCTTTAGAATCCATCTTGTGCTGGTAACCAAGTGAGTCAGTTGATACGTTCTCACATCACCAGTTAGGAGGAAAACAACGCAGGAACACAGAATCCATCTTTGTGTGGTAACCAAGTGATCAAGTTAGATACGTTCTCACATCACCAGTTAGGAGAAAACATCATGGAACGAAATCCATCTTTGTGTAGTACCAAGTGAAGTAAGTTAAATACGTTCTCACATCACCAGTTAGAAAAACTTAACGTAGGAGCAGAATCACATCTTTGTGTGGTAGCTTAAGTAGGTCAGTTAGATACGTTCTCCATCACCAGTTAGGAGAAAACAACAAACCTTTGAATCCATCTTTGACCAACCCAAATTAGTCAGTTAAATACGTTCCTCATCCCAGTTAGGAGGAAAACAACAGCAGACTTTGAAATCCATCTTTGTGTAGTAAAAACCAAAGTGAGTCAGTTAGATACGTTCTCCATCACCAGTAGGAGAAAACTTAACGTAAACCTTTGAGAATCCATCTTTGCTTCTGATACCTTAAGGAGTCAGTTAGATACATTCCACCATCACCAGTTAGGAGAAAACTTAACGTAAAAACTGCAGAATCCATCTTTGTGTGATAACTTAAATTAGTCAGTTAGATACGTTCTCCATCACCAGTTAAGAGAAAACTTAACGCCAAAACCTTTGAGAATCCATGCGTGGTAAGCAAGTGAGTGATTAGATACGTTCTCCACATCACAGTTAGAAACAACATGGAACCTTTGAAATCCATCATTATTGGTAGCCAACAGGTCAATTAGACCGTTCTCCATCACCAGTTAGGAGAAAACTTAACGTAGGAACCTTTGAAAATCCATCTTTGTGTGGTAACCAATTGAGTCAGTTAGATACGTTCTCACATCACCAGTTAGAAGTAACCTTTGAGAATCACTCTGTGTGGTAACCAAGTGAATCAATTAAATACGTTCTCCACATCACCAGTTAGGAGAAAACTTAACGCGTAACCTTTGAGAATCCATCTGTGCTGGTACACAAGTCAGTTAGATACGTTCTCCACATCACCAGTTAGGAGAAAACTTAACATGAACCTCAAAGAATCATCCTTCTTGGTACCCATTAGATCAGTTAATACGTTCTCCATCACCAGTTAGGAGGAAAAACTTAACGTAGGAACAACACAAATCCATCCTTGTGTGGTACAAAACAACCCCCACACACCAAAAAAAACCAACCAAACCACCAAACAAGTGACTCAGTTAAATACGTTCATCCATCACCAGTTAGGAAAAAACTTCGCAGGAACACGAGAATCCATCTTAATGACCTGTTAACAAGTGAGTCACAGACAGACAGACGAAGACAGAACAGACAGATAGAAAAGACAGACAGACAGACCAGGAACATACAGACAGATAGACAGACAGACAGACAAACACAGACAATGAAACCTCATTATTTGTCGTAGGGGTAAAATCACATATGATGTGGTGGAGGTCCTCTCAATATATATATCTCTCTCTCTCTCTCTCTCCTCTCTCTCTCTCTCTCCTCTCTCTCTCTCTCCACCACCACCACCACCACCACCACCCACAACACCCTCAACAAACACACTGCTAATCCAAAACAATTTAGAAATTCAAAACATAAATCCCTCCCCACCCACCGATTTAAGGAGATTAGGATTACAAACGACTAATTAAGGAGGATTAGTAGGTTAAAGAGTTTGGCGCATTTTTCTAGAAACTAGGGTTACTAGGGTCACCTTTGGGTCACTAAAGGGTCACTAAAGGTCACTAAGATCCTTAGGTCACTAGGGTTCACTAAAGATCACTTAGAAGTCACTAAAGGTCACTAAAGGATTACTAGGAGTCTCCCAGCGTCACAAAATCTCAAGTCACTAAAGTCACTTGGGTCACTAGGACGGTTAAAGTCACAAAGAGATACTAAGTCTAAAAGTTACTAGGTCACTGTAGGTCACTAAGGGTCAGTAAAGTCTTCTGAGGTCCTTAGGGTCACTAGGGTCACTAGAAAGTCACTAAGAGTCACTTGAGTCACTAGGGGTCACTGGGGGGTTACTAGGGGTCACTAGGGCGTCATGCGAGGGTCACTAGGGTCACTGGGTCACTAGGGTCCTAGGGGTCACTAGGGTCACTAGGGGTCACTAAGGGGTCACTAAGAGTCACTGGGGTCACTAGGGGAGTCTGCATGGGTCACTGAGGGTCACTAGAGTCACTGGGGTCACTAGAGGCCACTGGGCCATTGGGGGTCACTAGGGTCCTGGGGTCATTAGGGGTCACCAGGGTCACTAAGGGTCATTAGGGGTCACTTAGGGTCACTGGGGTCACTGGGTCACTAAGGTCCTTTGGATCACTAGGGTCACTGGGGTCACTAGGGTCACTAGGGGCCACTGGGGTCTGAGGGGTCACCTGGTGGTCACTAAGAGGTCACTAAGTCCACTAAGTCCTAGGGATACAGCGCCACTCGGGATCACTGGGGTCACTAAAGTCACTAGGGGTCACTGGGGTCACTAGGGGTCACTAGAAGTACAGTCACCCAAAGGTCACTGGGGCACTAGAGTCCTAGGACACAAAGGGTCACTGGGGCACTAGGGTCACTAGGGGTCACTAAGGGTCTCAGGACTCAAGGTCACTAGGCAGGGGTACTGGTCACTAAAGTCACTGGGGGCACTAAGGTCACTAAGGGGCACCAGGGTCACTGGGGTCACTAAGTCCTGGGGGCACTAAAGGGTCACTGGGGGCACTGAGGTCACTGGGGTCACTAGGGTCACCTACAGTCACTGGGGTCACTAGGTCACTAGGGTCACTAAGGGTCACTAGGGTCACACAGAGGTCACCTAGGGCACTAAGGGGTCACTAGAACACTAGGTCACTGGGGTCACTAAAGGGTCACTAGGGAGCACTAGAGTCACTAAGGGTCACTAAAGTCCTCAGGGCACTAGAGTCACTAGGGTCACAGTCACCAGGTCACTAGGTCACTCAGGGTCACTTTTTACATGTGTTGTATATATATATTGTATGTATGCATGTATGTATGTATATGTATGTATGTATGTATGTACAGTATGTATGTAAATCTAGTATATGAGCGATGTGTGTCTGTGTGCATATGTAAGTCTGTGTAAATGTGTGCGCAATGTCTCTTTATGTGCGTATTAAGAATCAACCTGTGTGTACGTTGTCTGGTATATGTGTGTATGTATCTCTTTGTGTATGTGTGTGTGTATGTGTGTACGTATGTATCTATGTGCGTTGTAAGACTAGGTGTAGGTATGTTTTAGTTATATGTGCGTATGTGTGTGTGTACGTATGTATCTATGTGCGTATGTATGTGTGTACGTCCACAAATCTATTAAACTCTTTAATTAATAAGTAATTATCTTCTAAAGACCTCAAGTATTTAACACAATTAAATAACGAATTAATTACATTTAACACAATAATTAAAAACAAGAACTACTAATTACATTTTAACACAATTAATTAAAAACAAGAAATAATTAATTACATTTTAACACAAGTAATTAAAAAGAACTAACTAATTACATTTTAACACACTAATTAAAACAAGAACTAATTAATTACATTTTAAATACAAGTAATTAAAAACAAGAACTAATTAATTACATTTTAACACAAGTAATAAAACTAGAACCACTAATTACATTTCTTGGAGACTAATTAATCAAGCAAACATCACGTCTCTGTCCGAAGACTTAACAAACATGAGGATTAATTAGTGTGTGTGTGTGTGTGTGTGTGTGTGTGTGTGTGTGTGTGGGTGTGTGTGTGTGTGTGTGTGTGTGTGTGTGTGTGTGTGTGTGTGTGTGTGTGTGTGTGTGTGTGTGTGTCTTCATTATAGGCTGTGTACATATTTCTCACACACACACACTGATCTTCCATCTCGTTTACATAGGATAATTAAGGTGGCATATTTAATGGTAGAGTCAATATTAAAGAAGAAGTTAGGTTAGAAGTTAGGTTAGAAGTTAGTTAGAGTTAGGCGTTAGATAGGCTAGGTTAGGTTAGGCAAGGCCAGGTTAGGCTAGGGGCAGTTGGGGCAGTCAGGTTAGCAGGGGTTGCCAGGCTGTGCTGGGTTAGGCAGTGCCAGCAGGCTAGGCTGGGTTAGGTTAGGCTAGGCTAGGCTAGGCTGAAGTTGTGTTGTGTTGCCAGGCTAGGCTGGCCAGGCAGGGCTAGGCTGGTTAGGTTAGGTTGCCAGGTTGTGCTAGTGCTAGGCCAGGGTTGCCAGGGCTAGGTTGCTAGGCTGGTTAGCAGGGCAGGGTTAGGGCCAAGCCAGGCCAGGGTTGGGCCAGGTTGCTGTGCTGCTGCCAGGGCTTGCCAGGTTAAGCAGGCTAGGCTGGGTTAGGGCTGCCAGGTTGCCAGGTTAGGCTGCTAGGCTGGGTTAGGCCAGGCAGGGGTTGCCAGGGGCTGGGTTAGGCTAAGCTAGGCTGCTAGGTTGCCAGGCTGCAGGTTAAGTTAGGTTGCTAGGCTAAGCAGGTTGCTAGGTTAGGCTAAGTGCTAAGAGGGGTTAGGCTAAGTTAGGATTAGGTTAGGTTAGGTTAGGTTAGGTTAGGTTAGGTTAGGCAAGTTAGGCTAAGTTAGGCTAGGTTAAGTTAGGGCCAAGAAGTTAAGTTAGGTTAGGTTGCTAGGCTAAGTTAGGTTAGGTTAGGTTGAAGAAGTTACAAATTAAAACGAAAGAAATGCAAGACTAACAAACCCATGAAGGCAGCAAGAGTGAATGAAGCACAAAAATATTAAACGAAAGAAGAGAATGAACACGCCCCACCGAATGAAGCACCTCCCTGGCAGAGTATAGCAACTCCCCTGGCAAGAGTGATGCAGCACTCCTGGCAGAGTGAATGAAGCACCTCCTGGCAGAGTGAATGAAGCACTGGCAGAGTGAATGAAGCACCTGGCAGAGAGTGAATGAAGCAACTCCCTGGCAGAGAATGACAGCACTCTGGCAGAGCGAAGCAGTGAGTGAAAGCAGCGGGAGTGAAAGCAGCGGGAGTGAAACTTCATTCACTCGATACCGTACACGTTAATGAACGGTGGGCGCCCTGTGTGTCTGTCTGTCAGTTAGGTCTTATGAGGAAGGTGAACGATGTGGTGATAATGGTGAGGAGATGGTGGTGATAATGGTGAAGGATGGTGGTGATAATGGTGAAGGGATGGTAGATAATGGTGAGGTGATGGTGGTGATAATGGTGAAGGATGGTGGTGATAATGGTGAGGCGATGGGTGATAATGGTGAAGTGATGGTGGTGATAATGGTGAGGTGATGGTGATAATGGTGAGGATGGTGGTGATAATGGTGGAGGTGATGGTGTGATAATGGTGAAGTGATGGTGGTGATAATGGTGAGGTGATGGTGGTGATAATGGTGAGGTGATGGTGGGATAATGGTGAAGTGATGGTGGTGATAATGGTGAAGTGATGGTGGTGATAATGGTGAGTGATGGTGGTGATAATGGTGAAGTGATGGTGGTGATAATGCAGGAGGCGATGGTGGGACAATGGTGAGGCGATGGTGGTGATAATGGTGAAGGATGGTGGTGATAATGGTGAAGGATGGTGGTGATAATGGTGAAGTGATGGTGGCGATAATGGTGAGCATGATGGTGATAATGGTGAGGCGATGGTGGTGATAATGGTGAAGGATGGTGGTGATAATGGTGAAGTGATGGTGGTGATAATGGTGAAGTGACGGTGATAATGGTGAGGCGATGGTGGTGATAATGGTGATGAGTGGTGATAATGGGAGTGATGGTGGGATAATGGTGAAGGATGGTGGTGATAATGGTGAAGTGATGGTGGTGATAATGGTGAAGTGATGGTGGTGAAATGGTGAGTGATGGTGGTGATAATGGTGAAGGATGGTGGTGATAATGGGAGGCGATGGTGATAATGGGAAGGATGGTGGTGATAATGGTGAAGCGATGGTGATAATGTGAAGGATGGTGGATAATGGTGAAGTGATGGTGGTGGATAATGGTGAGTGATGGTAGGATAATGGTATGATGGTGGTGATAATGGTGAAGGATGGTGGTGATAATGGTGAGGGGATGGTGGTGATAATGGTGGAAGATGGTGGTGATAATGGGCGAGGTGATGGTGGTGATAGGTGAAGCGATGGTGAAGATAATGGTGAAGTGATGGTGATAATGGTGAAGGATGGTGGTGATAATGGTGAAGGACGGTGGTGATAAGTGATGGTGGTGATAATGGTGAAGGATGGTGGTGATAATGGTGAAGTGATGGTGGTGATAATGGTGAAGTGATGGTATGATAATGGTGAAGGATGGTGGTGATAATGGCGAGGTGATGGTGGTGATAATGGTGAGGATAGGTGATGGCGTGAAGTGATAGAAATGGTGAAGCGATGGTGGTGATAATGGTGAAGATGGTGGTGATAATGGTGAGGTGATGGTGGTGATAATGGTGAAGCTGATGGTGATAATGGTGAAGTGATGGTGGTGATAATGGTGAAGCGATGGTAGGATAATGTTGAAGTGATGGTGGGATAATGGTGAATGATGGTGGTGATAATGGTGAAGTGATGGTGGTGATAATGGTGAAGCGATGGTGGTGATAATGGTGAAGGATGGTGGTGATAATGGTGAAGTGATGGTGATAATGGTGCATAGAAGGATAATGGTGAAGTGATGGTGGCGGATAATGGGAAGCGACTGGTGATACGGTGAAGCGATGGTGGTGATAATGGTGAAGGATGGTGTGATAATGGTGAAGCGATGGTGGATAATGGTGAAGGATGGTGGTGATAATGGTGAAGCTGATGGTGGTGATAATGGTGGAGGATGGTGGTGATAACGGTGAAGGATGGTGGTATAATGGTGAAGGGATGGTGGGATAATGGTGAAGTGATGGTGCAGGATAATGGTGAAGTGATGGTGGTGATAATGGTGAAGGATGGTGTGATAATGGTGAAGGGATGGTGGTGATAATGGTAGGATGGTGGTGATAATGGTGAAGTGATGGTGGTGATAATGGTGAAGGATGGTGGCGTGATAATGGTGAGGGATGGTGGTGATAATGGTGTATTGGTGGTGATAATGGAAGGATGGTGGTGATAATGGTGAGGTGATGCAGGTGATAATGGTATGATGGTGGTGATAATGGTGAAGTGATGGTGGTGATAATGGTGAAGTGATGGTGGTGATAATGGTGAAGTGATGGTGATATAATGGTGAAGGATGGTGGTGATAATGGTGAAGGATGGTGGTGATAATGGTGAAGTGATGGTGGTGATAATGGTGGAGGTGATGGTGGTGATAATGGTGAAGTGATGGTGGTGATAATGGTGAGGTGATGGTGGTGATAATGGTGAAGTGATGGTGGTGATAATGGTGAAGGATGGTGGTGATAATGGTGAAGTGATGGTGGGATAATGTGAGGTGATGGTGGTGATAATGGTGAAGTGATGGTGGTGATAATGGTGAGGATGGTGGTGATAATGGTGAAGGATGGTGGTGATAATGGTGAAGTGATGGTGGTGATAATGGTGAGGTGATGGTGTGAGTAGGTGAAGGAAGGTGGTATAATGGTGAAGTGATGGTGGTGATAATGGTGAGGTGATGGTGGTGATAATGGTGAAGGATGGTGGTGATAATGGTGGAAGTGATGGGGTGATAATGGTGAGGTGATGGTGGTGATAATGGTGAAGGATGGTGGGATAATGGTGAAGGATGGTGGTGATAATGGTGAAGGATGGTGGTGATAATGGTGAAGGATGGTGGTGATAATGGTGAGGATGGTGGTGATAATGGATGATGGTGGTGATAGGTGAAGGGATGGTGATAATGGTGAAGGATGTGTGATAATGGTGAAGGATGGTGGTGATAATTGGTGAAGGATGGTGGGATAATGGTGAGGTGATAGTGGTGATACTATGACCCATGTTGATAATGATGGCAAATGATGATAATAATAATAGTAATAACAACAATAACAACAATAACAATAATAATAATAATAATAACAACAATAACAATAATAATAATAATAATAACAACAATAACAATAATAATAATAATAATAACAACAATAACAATAATAATAATAATAATAACAACAACAATAATAATAATAATAATAACAACAATAACAATAATAATAATAATAATAAAACAATAACAATAATAATAATAATAATAACAACAATAATAACAATAATAATAATAATAACAACAATAACAATAATAATAATAATAATAACAACAATAATAACAATAATAATAACAACAATAATAACACAACTAATGGTCACTAATATACAACCTTGTCTTAGTGAGTACAACTGATGGGACACCCTGGTTAATAAAGAGGAGATATGGTGGTTCTCTCTCTCTCTCTCTCTCTCTCTCTCTCTCTCTCTCCCCACCTGCTTCCACCAGTGTCCAAGCAACTATAACACCACAGGTTTACATGGCATTACCGGGGTGGGCGGCAAGGTGGTGGCAGGGGAGGGCGGCAGGGTAGCAGGGTGGCAGGGTGGGTGGCAGGGGTGGCAGGAGGGCGGCAGGGGTGGCAGGTGGGTGGCTGGGTGGCGGGGGGGTGGTGGGTGGCAGGGGTGGGCAGCAGGGTAGCAGGGTGCAGGGGTGGGGTGGCAGGGGCGCAGGGGTGGGGTGCTGGGTAAGGGTGGGTGGTGGGTGGGCAGGGGTGGGCAGGGGTAGCAGGGTGGCAGGTGGGTGGCAGGGTGGCAGGGGAGGGCAGCAGGCAGCAGGGTGGCAGGGGTGGGTGGTAGGTGACATGGGTGGGTGGGCAGGTGGCAGGGGTGGGCAGCAGGTGGCAGGGGAGGGCAGGCAGCAGGGGTGGCAGGGGTGGGGGCAGGGGTGGCAGGGTGGCAGGGGTGGGCGGCAGGGGTAGCAGGGTGGCAGGGGTGGGCAGGCGGGCAGGGTGGCAGGGAGTGGGCAGCAGGGTAGCAGGGCGGCAGGGTGGGCAGGAGGGGCAGCAGGGTGGCAGGGGAGGGCGGCAGGGGTGGCAGGAGGGCGGCAGGGTGGCAGGGGAGGGCAGCAGGGTGGCAGGAGGGCGGCAGGGTAGATCTAAACACCAACAGACAAACGCCTTATCATCCGTCGTTGTGTTATCCTTCAGGGTTTACCGCCTCTGGATGGCGTTCAAGATGGTTTTAATACTTTATGCGGTTTTGGCTGGTTTATAAAGGTTTAGGAGCGGTTTAGGTAGAATTTTAGGGTTTATAGAGCGGTTTTTGGTTGGTTGTGTGGGTTTAGAAGCGATTTTGGTTGGTTTTAAGGTTTTTCAGGAGTTTTTAAATGGTTTATATTAAGTTTCAGAGCGGTTTTGTCGGTTTTAGGGGAATAGCAAGCGGTTTTGCCTGGTTTTTAACTCATTTTCTTGTTTTTTACAATGATTCGCTTTTATTTAACATGATTTCGGAATATTAACCAAATAACAAAATCGACGTGTTAACAATGACGTCATATATGTAAACAGAATGACGTCACAAATGTAAAGAGAATGACGGCATAGGTGTACACACGAGCTCGGCCAATCCCATGAGGTTATATTTATGACGTCAAGAACCTAACCAATCCCAGGTGGTTTTATATATATGACGTCAAGAACCTAACCAATCCCAGGTGGTTTTATATATATGACGTCAAGAACCTAACCAATCCCAGGTGGTTTTATATATATGACGTCAAGAACCTAACCAATCCCAGGATGTTATATCTA